>NC_044908.1:29337357-29637357 GCF_001633185.2 Quercus lobata | reverse complement strand
GATATGTTGAACATACATGACAAATGCTTTACAAAAATTGATTTAAATAAATCTACCTTGTGGATGTGCCCTCTTTTTAAAGAATATTCAGATCTTTTTTGTGAATTAAAAAAATTAATTTGGTTTGTAAAAAAATCAAATCTGTTTTTATGTAAAACAAAGAATAAGACTTTGTTAAAAAATAACAAATCTATTTTGGTGTAAAATTAAAAAAAGGTGATTTTATCAAGAAAAATCATATCTGTTTTTATGTAAAAGAAATAATAAGATTTTGTTAAAAAGAATCAAATCTGCTTTTATGTAAAGTTAAACAAGAGTGGTTTTATCAAGAAAAAAAATCAGATATGTTTTTAGAAACAAAAAAAATAATTAAAAAAAAAAAGACTTTTTGAAAGAGGATTCACATTCATGAGGTGAATTTATTATGCATGCATCACGTATTAAAAAAACTACAACCTAACTTTCAATCCCTTCTTTTAAATTTCAAACTCTACAATTTTGTAACAAAGAAAGCTTTTTCTAAAAAAATTAGATCTGTATTTAATGAAAATATAGATCAGTTTCGAGTTTTTTTTTTTTTTTTTAATAAAATCTGAAAAATACAAATCAGTTTTGGATTAAAAAAATTAGATCTGAAAAATACAGATTAGTTTTTGTGTTTAGAGGAAATCAGATCTGAAAATACAGATCAGTTTTTTGAATTTTGAAAAAAAATCAAATCTGTTAATACAGATCAGTTTTTGAATCTTTAAAGAAATTAGATCTGAAAAATACAAATCAGTTTTTTGTTTTCATAAAAGAATTTTGTTAGTCATTGCAGATTTTGAAACTTTAGAAAAAGAATTACAATAAACATTCACCTAAGCACATGTTAAAGAAAATTCTAGCAACATATTTAAGCATGGTAATTATATATCAAGAACAAAACATAATAAAGACATGCTAAACATATTCATGCATCAAACAATAAAAATTAATGAAAGAAGAAAAGAAAGAAAAACAGAATACTTCTTGCATGAGCGTGCTCTTCCAATGAAAGAATATTTTAGAATTCAAAGAAATTTGTTCACCTCTTTGAAGCCTAAAATACTTTACTTAAAAAAAAAATTGTTCCTAAAGCAAAAGTCTCCGGAACATCTTTAACGTAAGGGGAATTGAAAAGTCAGAAGAGAAGAGCCCCTAATTCTGATTTGTTTCCTCTATTTATAGAGGTTAGGATGCTTCAATGAGATTAGATACGAATTGGGACACGTCCTTATCTCTTTAAAATCGAAAAAGATAGGCCTTATCTCGATTAGGGAGTCCCCAGGCCGTGCCAACAATTTGGACCAATTGGCACTTGGGGAGTGCCAAATGGCCTTCTTGGGTGTCAAGCTCGAGTTTTAGTTTTAGTCCAATTTTGACTATTTTTTGAGGATTTTTTAGCTAGGAATTGTACTTAGATGCATTTTTAATCCATATTCTAAAAGTTAATCTATTTTTCCAGATATTCAGGCCTTTAAAGTGATAATTATCTTGTAAATAAACATTCCAAAAAGTCTTGATTATCCACAACTTCTTTGTTATCTGATTATCCACTTTATTTTCATGCAAGCATGTCTATTTTTGACACTAACCAACAACCAATCACAAAATTATTTAATTAATTTTAATTTTTTAGCTAATCAGAATTAATTTAAATTAATCATGCCTAGCCGATTCCACCCAAACAAAATGCATGTAGACCGTGCAAACTTGATCATGTGATATCTTTCAATCTGATGGTCTGATTTGGAAATCGAACACAGTGTCGTGACCGTTAGAACCTCAAGATCATTCTTATGATATGCAATAGATGAATTAATGCATGTAATGCAACTCTAAATTTTGGGCATGTGAACGATCACTCTAGTCATAATGGGTGCAAAATCGAGTGTCTACAGAATGCCCCTCATTGAAAAAGCTTGCAAAGCGAATGTCAATGTAAAACAAAGACATTAATTTTAGCAGCCATGATTTAATTGAGGTTGACTTTTCAAAGATTACCTAGCCCTAGAACCTAAAACCTTGACACATAGAACTAGTGTTTTGCCGTTTTGAAAAGTGCAAATTGCAAATAGTTGACCTACTTGATGATTGATAAACTTGAAATGAATCTTGAAATCTGGAGTGACTGAGAGGCTACTCTATCTCAATCTGAATCTGGGGTGGATTGAGAGGCTTTTTTATCTCAATCCGCATGTGGGGACGATTAAGGGGCTTCTCTACCTCGATCTAAATGGAAGGTAACCAAGAGGCTTCTCTACCTTGGAACCTGGGATGATTGAGAGGTTTCTCTATCTCAATCTTGAATTGTGATGACCAAGGGGCTTCTCTACCTCAATCTGAATGGAAGGTAACCAAGGAGCTTCTTTACCTTGGAACCTAGGGTGATTGAGAGGTTTCTCTATCTCAATCTTGAATTGTGATGAACAAAGGTCTTCTCCACCTCGATCTGAATGGAAGGTATCTAAGGGGCTTCTCTACCTTGGAACCTGGGGTGATTGAAAGGCTTTTCTCTCTCAATCTTGAATTGTGACAAACAAGGGGCTTCTCTACTTCAATCTGAATTGAAGGTAACTAAGGGGCTTCTCTACCTCAGAACCTGGGGTGATTGAGAGGCTTCTCTATCTCAATCTTGAATTGTAATGACCAAAGGGCTTCTCTACCTAGATCTAAATGGAAGGTAACTAAGGAGCTTCTCTACCTTGGAATCTAGGGCGATTGAAAGGCTTCTCTCTCTCAATCTTGAATTGTGACGACCAAAGGGATTCTTTACCTTAATCTGAATGGAAGATAACCAAGGGGCTTTTCTACCTTGGAACCTAAGGTGATTAAGAGGCTTCTCTATCTCAATCTTGAATTGTGACAACCAAGGGGCTTCTCTACCTCGATTTGAATGGGAGATAACCAAGGGGTTTCTCTACCTTGGAACCTGGGGTTTTGCCTACAAAAGACCTAAATTTGGGATTTTATTTTAAATGATGGGTGTCCTATTGTTTGACTATTTTTGAAATGTGTGATTTTCCTCTCTCTCTCTCTCTCTCTCTCTCTCTCTCTCTCTCTCTCTCTTACTTGAATTTCCTCTTTTGAAGGAAAATCCATTGATTTTTATGAAGTCCTTTGAAAATTTTTCATCATTTATTTTTTGAAATTTGTTCATGGAGATTTGTCCCTTGAAGATTTGTTCAGAAGATTTTTCCTTTAGAAGATTTATTCAGGAGATTTTTTCTTTTATGAAGATGTGTTCATGGAGATTTGTCCTTTGAAAATTTTTTCAGGAGATTTCTCCTTTTGAAGATTTGTTCAGGAGATTTTTCCTTTCATGAAGATATATTCATGAAGATTTATTTAGGAGATTTTTCCTTTTATGAAGATGTGTTCATGGAGATTTGTCCTTTGAAGATTTGTTCAGGGATTTTTCATTTTGAAGATTTGTTCAAGAGATTTTTCCTTTCATGAAGATTTATTTAGGAAATTTTTCCTTCTATGAAGATGTATTCATGAAGATTTGTCCTTTGAAGATTAAAGTGTAGGAGATTTATCCCTTTTTGAAGATTTGATCATGGAGATTTTTCCTTTGAAGATTTATTCATGAGATTTTTCCTTTTATGAAGATGTGTTCATGGAGATTTATCCATTGAAGACTGAAGTGTAGAAGATTTATCCCTTTTTGAAGATTTGATCATGGAGATTTGTCCTTTGAAGATTTATTTAGGAGATTTTTCCTTTTATGAAGATGTGTTCATGGAGATTTATCCATTGAAGATTGAAGTGTAGAAGATTTATCCCTTTTTGAAGATTTTTCCTTTTTGAAAATTGTTTTAGGAGATTTATCCTTTTGAAATTTTTTAGGAGATTTGTCCTTTTAAAAATTTGTTTAGGAGATTTATCCTTTGAAAAGTTTGCTAGGAGATTTGTCCATTGAAAATTGAAGTTCAGGAGATTTTTCCTCTTCTAATTTCCTGCAAGAAAAACAAAAGTTGATTTCTAGTCAGTTAATTTGTATAACTCATAAACTACCACTCTTTGATCTTTGCATTTGATGACTTTGATATGCATGGACTTATTCTTGTAAGAGCTTGATTCAGAAAAGTTTAGAGTTTACCTGATGAAGCTTTGTGGTGTAAAGGTTTGAATTTACCTGACAGGTTTTGACATGGGTGATCTTACCTGAATGAGGCATAGTTGAATGCCCCTAGTCTACAAATTGAAGCATGATTTTGAAAATCTTGACTTTTGAGGAAAAAATGATTTCTTTTTTTTCAAAATTTTTAAGGCATGAACGAATGCCCCCAGTTGAGAAATGGATGCATGATTTTTGGAAATCTTGATTTTTTTTTTTTTTTCTTCTGAGAAGATGATTATGATAATCTCTTTTTTTGAAAATGCATGAGGTATAGCCGAATGCCCCTAGTTTGCGAATTGATGCATGACTTTTGAAAACCTTGATATTTGAGGAAAAGATGATTTTTTTTTTTTTTTCAAAATAGATGAGGTATGGTCGAATGCCCCTAGTTTAGAAAGGGATGCATGATTTTTGGAAATCTTGATTTTTTTTTTTTTTTTGAAAAGATGATGATGATGATCTTGATGGGCCAATGGGCTCTGTTGGAGTGTCGATTGGCACATCTTGAGCCTTCTCCAGTTGTTGCGTTTTCAACCTTTTTTTCTACGACATATGGTAGCATCTAAATTGAAGATTAATGGTGAACGTTGATTATTTAAAAGATCCGTGTCCACCTCCTACAAAAGATTCTTTCCATGAGCTTGTTAGTAATCGGTTATTATAAAAATGTTTTGGGCTAATGCCCCTAGTTTGGACATGCTTGCACAGAAAATTGATGATATGCTTAATGCAAAATAGATGCTCCTAGCTTAAATTCACACAAAGAAATGTTTTGATTTTGAGCTTTTGAAAAAATGTTTTTTTGAGTGATTGTGACCGGGCCTTTAGAAAGGCTACCTATGTACTTCTCTCATAGAAGATTAGGTCCAAACATAGTTTGAAAAAAAAGTTTTGAAAAATATTCTTTTTTGAAAAATTCTTTCTTTTTTTTTTGGAAATGAGTCTCTCTCTTTCTTTTTTTTCTTTTTTTTCTTTTTTTTTTTGAAAAAAGCAATTCACTTAGAATGCGATTTTTTGAAATTTTGTCTTTTTCAAATTAACAAAAGGGGATCCTTTGAACAACCTTTTTGATCAATCATAATGTTCAATTGTTAACTCGGTCTCATTGGCTAGAAAGGATTTGAAGTCATTAAAAACATGTAATCAAATTTGCTTCTTCATTTTGAAAATTTTTAGATTAAGTCTTCAAAAACAATCAAAGAAATGAAAGGCTTTGGGATCACATATGTTGGGAACAAGCAAGAAAGGGAAAAATCCTAAGTTTGAAGATTTGAAAATTTTTGACAATTTGAAAATTTGTTCTCTTGAGAGATATTTTCTGTTGGAAGCAAACAAAATGAGTGTTTGGAGCTTGTTTGGAGCTTAGAAAAAAAAAAATCAGTCACTTGAGAATTTGTGAAATTTTGTCTTTTAAAGATATCAGCCAGTGGGGCTTGATAATCTTGAGCAATTTTCCTTTTTAATCCAAGAGAAAATATTATTAGAGTTAAATGTGTGCTTTCAATTAGTAGGACTTCAAGGTGGTTTTTATTCAAATGTTGTAATGTAGGTCGGGTTCAGGTTATTAAAAGGAATGATATAAAAGGTTCAAAACCCTTATGATATTTCCCCAAGTATGCAACACTTTAAATTCAAGCATTGGAAGAGTTTTCGAAATCTTTCACCATTGACTCTTGTGCTAAAATCCTTGTCATGTTTATTATCTTCTCATTGATCTTCATTGATTCCTTTCATTTGGTCTTGATTTTTTTAGCTTGACAACTTCCTCTTTTTGGGCTTCTTAGCATCTTATCTTGTGATCAGATCACTCACTCTCATTTTTGTTTTCCTCTTCTTCTTTTTTGAATTTTTTTTTGTTTTGTTTTGTTTTTGCCCTCATTTTTGCCTAGACCGCCCTTTCGTGTTTTCAGCCTAGCAGGCTCTTTTTTTTTTTTTTTTTTGCTCTAATTTTTGCCTAGACTGCCCTTTTGGGTTTTCAGCTTAGTGAGCTTTTCTTCTTTTCTTTTTTTTTTTGGAATTTTATTGGCATTCACTCAACTGCATTTTTTTTGTTCTTTCAATTTGACAGACTTCCATCTTTCTCGAATGAATTTGCATTTCTCCTTGATACCCTCTTATCCTTTCTAATGCACTTTCATTTTTCTTGACTTGACTGAACACACTTTTTTTTTTTTTATTTATTAAATATATCTTACTTTTTCTTTTCCTCATCTTCCTCAATTTGATTAAATTTCTTCTCTTGATGAATCTTCATTTTTGCCCATCCTTCTCAACTTGAATGATCTTTCGTGGAATCTCATATCTCTTGTGTCTTTTGATGAATCAATATTCTCTCACAACTTGATGAAAATTCTTGCATTCACTTCTCTCTCTTGTTTTTTGTTGTTGTTGTTGTTGCTGTTGTTGTTGTTGTTGTTGTTGTTGTTGTTGAAGTCTTTTCTAGCTTGATGGCCTTCTCTTTTTTCTCACAGTTTGATGCTTTCTTAAAATCTTATCTCTCCTTGATGGATTTCCTTCCTTTCTAGCTTGATGGAGTGAATTATCCCTTTTTTTGATGAACTCTCTCTTTTCTGAATTTGATGAACTTTTCATCAATCTCATTGTCTTCATTGAGGACCTTACCAAGTGGTGCTGAATCCATAAGGTCAACACTTCCTCGTCTTGAGATTTAAGCATGCAAACTTAATTTTCCCACTCAAGGTTTAAGTTTTTAGTGGGTTCATTGAAAAACAGGCTAACTATTTAAAGGCTCAAGTTGGCTAGCAATGGATAATTATTATATTAGGTGTCAAGGAATAATGTGGTTACCGAAGGTGGCCTCCTATCCCTAGTGATGCTTTCTTGTAAGCACAGTGACTTAAACTCTTTTAATAAATTATTCTTGGAATAGAAGTATAAATGCTCCAACAATGTGAAAATTTCTGTAGAGATTGGGATTGAGTGTATATGGTTTGAGAAATTTGGATGAATGGATGAATTTCTTTAATTGCCTTTTAGGACATTTTCTTCTCATATTCTAAATGTTTAGCAAAAGTCCTCACATGAATTGAATGAAGTCAAATCCCTCTTTGGAACAAATTGATTGGTAGAGCAATTAATCATCATGATTTGGAAAAAGTTTTATCAAATGGATCTTCTTGTATTCTCTTGAAAATAAGGCTTTTGAAAAAAATTTGGAGTCTTTGAAAGGGAGGCTTTGGAAAAATCTTGGTGTATTTGAAAGATCAAAAAGGGTTTTTAGAAAAAGGTTACTAAAAAAGCCCAATGCTCCCAATCTAATGAATTGAAATGATTTGAAGGCCTAATGCCCCTAGTCCAAAAGATTTTTTTTTTTTTTTAATTTTTTGAAAATCCCTTCTTTTTTTTTTTTTTTTGAAATTTTTTTCTCTTTTTTTTTTTTTTTTTTTTTTTTTTTTTTTTTTTTTTAAATTTTTTTTTTTTTTTTTTTTTTTTTTTTTTGTTTTTTGAATTTTTTATGTACATATGAACAACATGATGAATCAAATGCATCTAACACAGCATGGATTTTATTGAGTAAATGACCAACTAGAAAGCAAATGCTAAATAAACAATAAAACGAAAGAGCCAATCTAAAAACTTGTAAGATGAAGTTCAAGCAAAGTCTGGATGGCTGGTCAATGATGGCGGAGTAATGACTTGTTTGTCAATCAGATTTTGAATGGCATGTCGCAGATTGATGCATTTGTCTGTCTGATGGCTAGGTTCTTGATGATATTTGCAGAACTCATGTGACTTGTAACCTTTAGACAATGGGCTTGGAGGAGATTGAGGTTTAAGTAGGCAAAGATGCCCTTCAAGTTTGGGCTTTTCAAACAATTGGCTCATAGGCATGTGGAGTTCATTGAACTTCCTTCAAGGCCTAGAATTGACAGTTGATGATGTTTGGGGAACTACAACATTGATTGCCTCCTCATTGGTGGTGTAGGTTGCAGCTTTCTCAAAAATGAATCCTTCTTCATTCTTCAACATGCCATTATTGATAGCATCTTTTACTTGAGTACCAGCTATGACCAAGGCTTTGAAGTTCAGAAAGTATTGGGAAAAAAATGCTTGTGGAATATGGGTAACAAATTCTTCACCACCATTTGGATTTGATCTTCTTCACTAGGTCTTGTGATCATTTGGGCTGCCTTGGCTCTCCACTTGGTTATGAAAGTGGAAAAGGACTCCTTCGACTGTTGTTTAGTGGTCTCCAAGTCTCTCCTTATCACATCCGCTTCTATGTTGTACTTGTATTGATTATGAAACTCGCGGCAGATGTTATCCCAACTCCTTGCTCTAGCATTGTCTAAGTTAAGGAACCACCTAAGAGCAACTCCAGTCGAAGTATTTTAAAACATTTCAACAAAAAGTTCTTCAGTTGCTCCTAGGGGCTACATGGTCCTTATGTACTTCTTTAAATGGGACTTTGGGTAGTCAGTCCCATCAAACTTATCCAAGGTCAGCATCTTGAACTTAGGAGGCAATCTCACATTTGGGAAAAGCGAGAGTGATTGGTAATCCAAGAGACCTTCCATCTTGCGGGCCCTTTTGATCATCTCTTCCATCTTATTTACCCTTTCATTAATCTTCTTCTTACCCTCCAAGATAGTGGGATTCTGATTGGTCTTATTCTCTTCTTGGTCACTCTTCAAGTTTTGAAATTGTTGTACGATAAGGTTCATGTCTTCCCTTAACTGGATTTGACTTGCTACCATAGTGTTCAGTAGCTCTTGCGTGTTCATTGGCTCTTCAGTGTTTGGATGTTCTTCCCTTTTTGCCGTGGTGATAGAGTCTTCGGACTTCTTGTGGCTTGGGCTGTCTTGTAAGTTGAACAAGAATTGTAATGTTGCCACTGTGGAATGCCTTCTATGCTGACATGCCTCAATACTGTGATGGGCTTAGAACTGGAACTGCTAGCTTGAGTGTCGTCCTTGGATTCTCTTTGAAGTCTTCCTTTTGACCAAATTATCCTCTAAGAACAGGCTTGGTTGGGTCAAACAAAGTTAGGTCCCTATCTACATCAATCTATCAACCAAAAAAACACACACAAAATGCAATGCAATTTTAACATGGACCGGCCTAAGGGTAGGTTCTAAGTCATTACATTGTAGGGTAGGTTTGTTTGTTGTTTTATTGTTTCCCATAGCTAGGACATTACACCTCCCAACTTGTAATGTAATGAACATTACCTTGGTCCATACGGCATGGTCTATCCTTTATAGTCAACAAGAAATGATCCAGTGACTTTGGGCTATGAGTTGGTGAGTTCACCACTAGGTACCCGAATCTAATGAAAACCGGTGATCCATAGTTACTACCACCATATGTTGAGATGGGTGCATACATATTTGTTGTTTTGATGGCACACATTATGGCAGTTAGGGAAAGGACTTAACAACTAACATGGCAACACAAACAAAAAAAATATTATACAAACATTTTAAAACAAAAAAAAAAAAAAAAAAAACAACAATACCATGCAAAATCATGCAAAAGACAAGGGTATATAGTTGGTCACTTAAAGTCTAACATGAAACCTAGCCTTCGACATCCCTAGTGGAGTCACCACTATGGGAGACTGCACTTCTTAAGGGGGTGCTCTCAAAAAAGAGATTTAGGTGCTTATAAGGACACCTCTCTTTTGGGTAGTGGTGTGGAGTCACCACTTATTTTTTATACTAAAAAATAAGAAAAAATAAATACAAATTACATGATCATTTCGAATGTCATTGATTGAATAAAGACAAGTACAATTTTGGTAAATTAAGCCTTATATGGCTTTGGGTTCTAGTTACAATTTATGCAAAAGAATACAAAACTTTGGTTCTAGTTACAATCTACCAAAATTAAAAAGACAAAACACTAATCTACTTATCCAAAAACCCTACGCTCGAGGGCTAGATTACGGAATGGTAAGGTATTAGGCACTCATTCTGCCCAGACAAAGCCTGGTCTTCTAGACTCTAATGACCAATATACCTGTTTTACATGATATTGAATGATATATTGAACATACATGATAAACGCCTGACAAAAATTAATTTAAATAAACCTGTCTTGTGGATGTGCCCTCTTTTTAAAGAATATTTAGATCTGTTTTGTAAAAAAATTGATTTGGTTTGTAAAAAAATCAGATATATTTTTATGTAAAAGAAAGAATAAAATTTTGTTAAAAAGTATCAGATCTATTTTGGTGTAAAATTAAAAAAATGTGATTTTATCAAGAAAAAGCAGATCTGTTTTTATGTAAAAGAAATAATAAGATTTTGTTAAAAAGAATCAGATCTGCTTTTTAAAGTTAAAAATGAGTGGTTTTTTCAAGAAAAAAAATCAGATCTGTTTTTAGGAAAAAAAAAACCAAAAAAAAAAAAAAAGACTTTTTGAAAGAGGATTCACATTCATGAGGTGAATTTATTATGCATGCTTCACATATTAAAAAAACTATAACCTAACTTTCAATCCCTTCTTTTAAATTTCAAACTCTGCAATTTTGTAACAAAGAAAACTTTTTCTAAAAAAATCAGATCTGTATTTAATGAAAATACATATCAGTTTTGAGATTTAAAAAAAAAAAAAAAAAAATCAAATCTGAAAAATATAGATCAGTTTTGGATTAAAAAAATCAAATCTGAAAAATACAGATCAGTTTTTGTGTTAGAGGAAATCAGATCTAAAAATACAGATCGGTTTTTTGAATTTTGAAAAAAAATTCAGATCTGTTAATACAGATTAGTTTTTGAATCTTTAAAGAAATTAGATCTGAAAAATGCAAATCAGTTTTTGTTTTCATAAAAGAATTTTGTTAGTCATTGCAGATTTTGAAACTTAAGAAAAAGAATTACAATAAACAATCACCTAAGCACATGTTAAAGAAAATTCTAGCAACGTATTTAAGCATGGTAATTATATATCAAGAACAAAACACAATAAAGACATGCTAAACATATTCATGCATCAAACAATAAAAATTAATGAAAGAAGAAAAGAAAGAAAAATAGAATACCTCTTGCATAAGTGTGCTCTTCCAATGAAAGAATATTTTAGGATTCAAAGAAATTTGTTCACCTCTTTGAAGCCTAAAATAATTTACTTACAAAAAAGAAGTTCCTAAAACAAGAGCCTCCGGAACATCTTTAACATAAGGGGAATTGAAAAGTCAGAAGAGAAGAGCCCCTAATTCTGATTTGTTTCCTCTATTTATAGAGATTAGGATGCTTCAATGAGATCAGATACGAATTGGGACGCGTCCTTATCTCTAAAAAATCGAAAAAGATAAGTTTTATCTCAATTAGGGAGTCCCCAGGCTGTGCCAACAATTTGGGCCAATCAGCACTTTTCATGTGCCGATTGGCACTCCAAGAGTGCCGAATGGCCCTCTTGGGTGCCAAGCCCGCATTTGAGTTTTGGTCCAATTTAAATTCATTTTTTGAAGATTTTTGAGCTGAGAATTGTACTTAGATGCATTTTTAATTCGTATTCTAAAAATTAATCCATTTTTCCGGAGATTCAGGTCTTTAAAGTGATAATTATCTTGTAGATAAATATTCCAAAAGTCTTTATTATCCACAACTTCTTTGTTATCTGATTATCCACTTTATTCCCATGCAAGCAAGTCTATTTTTGACACTGACCAACAACCGATCACAAAATTATTTAATAAATTTTAATTTGTTAGAAAAACAGAATTAATTTAAATTAATCATGGGTGGTCGGTTCCACCCAAACAAAATGCATGCAGACTGTGCAAACTTGATTATGTGATATCTTTCAATTCGACGGTCCGATTTGGAAATCGGACACATCGTCGTGACTGTTAGAAATTCAAGATCATTCTTATGATATGCAATGAATGAATTAATGCATTTAATGCAACTCTAAATTTTGGGTATGTGAATGGTCACTCTAGTCATCTTCATTGATTAAATTATAAGTGCAAAATCGAGTGTCTACACTTTAACTTTTTAATGATAAATGGAGGGTAATTTTGGAAATCTACCCTTAATCAAAATGCAAGTTAGTAAACAACATTTTTAACATTAATTTAACAGAGTTTAATCAAATGAATATCAAGGGGGAAAGGTGTTTTTTCCTGTTAGGTTTGGGGGGAGTGTCATCTCCTTAAATCTGAAGGAATGGGGTGTAATTAACCCAATAAAATTAAGTCATTAGTAATAATAAATACTTCTTTTTTAAAAATCAAAATATCACCGTTTGTAGCTCAATGACATATCCAAGTGTTTCCCATGGAAATGACAAGGGTTCAAATCCTTCCACCCCATTGTTGTAAAATTATAATAAAAAATCAAATCTTTGTTTTTAATTAATAAAAATCTTATATAAGTATTTTGTAAAAAAGCTTGACAATTGTGGATATTTTTAATTTTTTAATAATGAAATTAAATTGATAAAATGCTTTATGCCCCAAAAAAAAAAAAAAAATTATTGGGTAATTCTTATCTGCATGTTTAGTAATTATATTTGGTGTTCTTTTTATTTTAACAAAATAAGGATGTAAGCTGTCATGTTCACATTCAAATCAAATTTTTTTATTTTTTATTTTTTTTATAAGAATTGTAAGAGCGCGTTTTGGATCCATGACCCAAAGTATGATTGGATCCAAGCCCAATAAGCCCAATACAATGAATTTGTAGAGAGTGGGTTGGAAAAATAGGCTCTAATGAATGACTTAATAGTTAGAATGGATTTTAAAAGATAATCAAACAGAAATGGACTGGATTTATCTAAGTAAATTTGTCCTCGACACAATCCGAGAAGGTATATTTTAGTATATATTGATTGAAAATGGTTACAAATATGGTTCAAGCTGCTACAGTGCTTTCTTTTACAAATTTCCGATCCCTTTCTCTTAGGGTCTCCATTCCATTTTATGTTATCTTCCCCTAGCATCCCCACCCTCCACGTGCAGATCAGATCTCTGGGGTTGGTTCTTGTCCTATCAGCACTTTCCTAAAGTCTTTGGGTAGTAGATGGAAGGCTAAAAATTACTGTTCAGGGATCACTTCATCATTAATACAACCAGAGAGTTAGTTGTGGTATATTTAATGCAGTGGTAGCAGTTTTTCCCAAGATATTTGTAGCTTTCCTCTGTCATGTCCCTTCTTGATGTTTATCCTTATCCATGGAACGGTTTGGAATGTTGCTCTTGACCGCAGTACACTTCCTCTTACCTCGACTTTACTTTGCCGAGATGACACTACTCCTCGGACCTTTGCCAGGTGATCCTGATCAGATTTTACCCCTTTACCTACTACCACTGACCCTTATGCAAGCAATTATTCGTCCTTGGATTAGTTACGTCCTCGAATTGTGCCCCTGGCCCAATACATGTGTAGAGATGTACTCCTAGGCTTTTCTCCCCCACAAGAATAATTATAAACTAAGCATTTTACAAGTGCTATATGCCGATCTTTTCTAAAAATTCTAAGTAATGATAACTACTTCTACACATTTATACTCTATTAAACAATATAACATCTAAGTAATTTTTATTTTTATAAAAAATATATATAGTAATTATAAGTCGTTAATCTAATTAGGACTGTGCGGAGTTGGATTGGATGGGTTGAGGGAAAATAATTTCAATTAATTTGCCCTTGGTTGGTAGAAAAAACTTCAAATCACCATCAACCCACCAATCATAAAAAAAGATGGGTCGAATGAAAATTTGGGTAGTTTTTTAACTCAGGGGATTAGGTTGGTTCATTTTAGTTATGTATCGTATACTAAACTTTAAAATTTCTTTTACCATCTATGGATAAATTTAAGAAGTTGTCTTTCCTCAAAATCCTATAAACTAGTGAAGGAAACTATAGGAAGTGATCCATTTTTCCATTGATCAAAGTACACGCATCCTAAATATTTAAACTATGTGTACTTTTTAACATTTTCTAAAATAAAAAATAAAAAATAAAAGTAAAAATAAATATAAACTTATGAGTACCATAATCATGTCACTGTATATGCTTACAAATATTTTGGAAAATACCATTCATTTTTCACATTAACATGTGTAAATCATGATGCTAACAATATTGAAATAAGTTTTATTTTATATATAGGTGGGTTATGTCAAGTCTAGACATTTTTTGAAATAAAAAAATTAAAAATTAAAAAACTCAACTCGCTATCCAACCTAATCCATCACTTTAATAATTGAATTTACCTAACCCATTTAACAATCAATTTATATTCGTACGAGACAGTATAGAGCGGAGCGAGTCGAATAGTTTAGGTGAATTGAATGGATTGTCACACAGCCCTAAATCTAATTTTAAAAAATTAATAGAGAATGCAAGGATTTTAAAACCGTGGGGTTTCATCTGTTTTTCTTTTAATTTTTAAACGTGTACTAAAATTTAGGTGTTTGAAGTATACTACTATTAATTTTTCTTATTATTTGGATTTATCATTTTAAAAAAGAAATACTTTATTGTGATTAATAAGTGGAGTATATTTTGAACCATGACACAAATATTGAGAAAAAAAGAAAAGAACAAAAAGAGGAGAGGGTGAGTTTAATATGCGCGCACGCGCCTCGTAAGAGTGAGGAAGGTGGACCACCATTGGTAAAGGACAGCCATCTGACACGTGTACGCAAAAAAGGTTAAGGTATCGGTTTGGGATAACGTTTTTCTTTCCATCAACTAAATTAAAAGGTGGGGTTCATGTCCGAATATGGCGGTTCTTTTTTACTTTTGACCGCCTCTATTAATAACACCTCCTCCTACTAATTTTGTATTACTTTTACTTTTTTAAATTTTAAAAAATTTTAAAATTTTAAACCCAAGAGAAGAGATCTTGATCTTGATTAAAATTTTAAACCCAAGAGAAGAGATCTTGATCTTGATTGATACGACCGTGGAGGTGAGGTGATGTTGAGTGTGGGTCACGTAAATTCACACGTGTCAATTTGACAAACCTTTATAGGGAGATCTATAATTGTTGATGTGTACGGATTATGGGATTGAGTTGTATTTTTTTTGTTGAATTGGATTCCAACACGTGTTAAACTTGTACACATGTCTGCATCTGGGTGTCGGCGTGTACGGATTATGGGATTGAGTTGTAGTTTTTTTTTGAATTGGATCCAACACGTGTTAAACTTGTACACATGTCTGCATCTGGGTGTCGGGGTGTGTCCGATGCATACACTAAACATGAGGTTTGTCACCAAGTGGCAAAGAAAATGTGTAGCAGTGTAGGCAATGAAGTGGGTTTTTTTTATGAGAAGCCACCCCAGAAAGAGGGGGTAGGCAATGAAGTGGTAAAATATGTCCATGGTTTTTACTTTTTAAACCATTGTTACGAAATAAAAATATACCCCAAAAAATACAATAAAATAAAATAAAACTAGAGATCTTAGGTATAATCTATTATGGTTTATGAGATTTTCGAGATGTTTCATGAGTAAAAAATGAGATGGTCTAGGTAATGGTACCACTTTATTATATTCATAATAGAGTTAGAATTTCGAGCGAAGAGATGCGAGATATACTTAAGCCCAAATACTTAAAAATTTGTTAGGGCCTAAACCTTTATATTGTAACTCTAGATTAACCCATGGGCAACAATGTTTTTATTAAAGCTACTTATAAAACAATATATATATATATATATATATATATTAAAGCTACTCTGTCTTCACTATATATATATATATATATAGTATTATAAATTAGGATTTAGGTTTTCTAAGTTTGTCACAAAAAACCTGCTTATGAAACTATTTTGATTTGAACCTCTTGTCAAGATTATTCATTTTCATTATTCTTCTAGAGGGCGAAAAAGTGTTAATAAAATTTGGCATTTCATTTAGGTAATTAGTTTTGACTTTTTGACAATCATTTTCTCATTTTAAGCAAAACTTTCTCTCTCAAAACAAAGCTTTAAAGGATCAAGAAGAGGAGTAAAACAATGAGCTATATGGGGCCAGAGAATTTGTGATCTTGGCCCACTTTACATTAGGGCCCAAGGCCCACGCCGAGGAGAGGCGTTGTCGAGGACATGCAACGGAAGTCCAAATGGCCTAGAGATATAACTGAGGACGATTTTGTCCTCGACATCCCAAAGCGCTCCTAGAAGAAAAGGCGAGTACGGTATAGGAGTGGTTTAAGAAAAAGCTAAACACCTTCGCATTGATGGGGAAAGGACCCATGAACAGTGTGGCAACAAAGGATAAGGGAAAGGTTGTCATTACTGCAATTAAGTACTCTACGCCTGACAGAGCAATACTTTTCAGTTTTTACAACCACCCCTAACCACTTTGGGTATGGGCTGATAGGACAAGTATCAGCCCTAGAAAACTGAACCTACACGTGGACGTTGGAGGGAGGGTAAATGCTAGTATAAAAGGAAAAGGAAGCAATCCAGAAAGGGGGGGGGGATTGGGACCAGGGCTAAGAACCAAAGCCTCCCAGGCCGTGCCGAGGAGAAAGTCTTCGTGGGCAAGCACGGTTCACCTCTGTGCAATCATCATGAATACCATGACTAACCACTGTCCGGTGACCAAGGCCTAACCTTTTAGCCCACTCTCTACAAATTTATTGTTTGGACCTTTAACGTTCGAACCCAATATACCAATTTGGGATCGTTACAAATTGAGTCCTTACAATTGGTGCCGTCTGTGGGAAGGCTTGTGCGTTGGCACAGGCGGCGGTTAGTCATTGTAGGATCAAGCTCCTATTAAACAAGGGTTTGCGAAAGCCCCTCCATCATTTCCAACAGCACGCAGTTGTCGTCCTAACTCAACTCCCACTCAAGGCTGCACTTCGAAGTGCCAGTCCCGCGGGCAGTTCTAGGGGCTTCCAACATCAAGTTTATGCCCCGCACATCTTTGTTGAACAAGGGGCTAATCCTCGCGGGCCCGATTCACCGAATTCCTCTAAGTTTTGGACAGAATCAAGGTCTTGCATGATCCTCAGACTCAAACCTATGGGGAAACCAACTACTTTAAGAAAATCTAAGTTTTTGACAGAACCAAGGTTTTGCATGGTTCTTGGACTCAAACCTATGGAGAAACCAACTACTTTAAGAAAATCTAAGTTTTGGATAGAACCAAGGTCTTGCATGGTTCTCGAACTCAAACCTATGGGGAAACCAATTACTTTAAGAAAAACTATAAGTTTTGGACAGAACCAAGGTCTTGCATGGTCCTCGGACTCAAACCTATGGGGAAACCAACTACTTTAAGAAAATCTAAGTTTTGGACAAAACCAAGGTCTTGCATGGTCCTCGGACTCAAACCTATGGGGAAACCAACTACTTTAAGAAAAACTATAAGTTTTGGACAGAACCAAGGTCTTGCATGGTTCTCGGACTCAAACTTATGAGGAAACCAACTACTTTAAGAAAAACTATAAGTTTTGGACAGAACCAAGGTCTTGCATGGTTCTTGGACTCAAACCTATGGGGAAACCAACTACTTTAAGAACAACTATAAGTTTTGGACAGAACCAAGATCTTGCATGGTTCTCAGACTCAAACCTATGGCGAAACCAACTACTTTAAGAACAACTATAAGTTTTGGACAGAACCAAGGTCTTGCATGGTTCTCGGACTCAAACCTATGGGGAAACCAACTACTTTAAGAAAATCTAAGTTTTTGACAAAACTAAGGTCTTGCATGGTCCTTGGACTCAAACTTATGGGGAAACTAGTCACTAGAAAATGGCTTAAGTCCTAGACAGAATGGAAATTCCGCGCGGTCCTCGAATCCCCAGCTCTAAAGAAACTAACACAAACCGAATGTTTAGACCCGGTACAGTCATACCTCGGTCCTCAGACCGGATACCAAAAACAATTCAGGCTATGAATGTTGTCAGGAACGTGGCAAAGCACCCTAGTGCTCGGCGACCCTCTCAAATAGTTCATTTTAGGTTACCCATCCTCGGGTGATCACCCCATATGCAATACAGAGCATTCAGCTGTTATCTCGGTTAGTCTCATATGGTTAACCTACTTTAAGTCGGCATTATTGTGCCCGTCAGTTTTAATAAGTTCAAAGTGATAGTTCTTTGTCAACAAGGGTTTCGGCCCTAAGTATTGTTCAAAAGAAAAGGACACCAGCACATCCATTCACCAAATAATTATTGCAGAAAAGAAAGAACACGTAAAATGGGATAAAGTCATCTTTTATTAGACAAAGAAGTAGTACAGCGTATAATAAGGGGTTTAAACAAGCCTATACCAGAAGCTAAATACAGAAGCAAAAGGAAAAACAAAAAGAAAAAAATATAGGGGAACGATAAATCCTTCAAATTTTGCTCTAGCAGCGACTAAACACGTTAGGATGACACCAGTGATGGAAAAGAAGAAGAAGCAGAGGCACTTGGGTGGCATTAGTGATGGAAGAGAAGAAGAAGCGGAGGCACCTAGGTGGCACCAGTGATGGAAGAGAGGAAGAAGCGGGGATGCCTAATCCCCGTACCAGCTTTGACTGCAATCGAGCAAGTATCATATTAGCAGCACTCGAGAGAGAGCGGACGGTACCAATGATGAGAAACCTCAGTGCTGTCGCACCAAAAATCTGATGCGACCTCCACCTACTTCGGATTTTGGCTGAAGGAAGAAGAAGCTCCTTTCTTGCCTTATCAAAGGGAAGAACTGTCTTGAGTCTTTGTCTCCCTTGCCCTGACCGGGCCATCTTGAGTCTCGGGGAAACCCAATGCTTCTGGAGAGGGTGTGGTCCCTTTGCCCTCATCCTGGACTTGACCATATCACTCCTTAGGGCTTAGTCACATTGGTAGTGGGGACTTTGAGCACAGTTGGAGGGTTAGGGATTTGAAAAGCTTGAGGGGTCTGTACGTAAAGGAAATGACCTCCCATCGTGCTTCTTATATGGAGGGCAAGCCTGGCGGCATTTAATCTGTAGAAATCTCCAAGAAAAACTACAAACGAGATAAGTCTTGCTCAATTCCCAAAGCAGTCTTCAGCCGTTGGAATTGCGTCGCCTCGTAAAGAGAACTTATTAAAGGCGCGTCTCGTGTACCGAAACCGCAGGAGCACGGCGTGGGTAAACCAAAAGAATATCTCACAACTAGGGGCGTGTCCCAGGCAAACGACGAGGCTCTGGCATTGATGAAGGACAAGTCTTGGCAAACCATGACATAGGCCCGACGTCATCAAAACCCTCATCTCCGTCCGAGGAGTCGGATAGCAGGATTTTGAGGGGCTATTGTGGGGCCAGAGAATTTGTAATCCCAGCCCACTTTACATTAGGGTCCAAGGCCCATGCCGAGGAGAGGCGTTGCCGAGGACATGCAACGGAAGTCCAAATGGCCTAGAGATATAGCTGAGGACGATTCTGTCCTCGACATCCCAAAGCGCTCCTAGAAGAAAAGGCGAGTACGGTATAGGAGCGGTTCAAGGAAAAGCTAAACACCTCCACATTGATGGGGAAAGGACCCCTGAACAGTGTGGCGACAAAAGACAAGGGAAAGGCTGCCATTACTGCAATTAAGTACTCTGCGCCTGATAGAGCAATACTTTTCAGTTTTTACAGCCACCCCCAACCACTTTGGGTATGGGCTGATAGGACAAGTATCAGCCCTAGAAAACTGAACCTACACGTGGACATTGGATGGAGGGTAAAGGCTAGTATAAAAGGAAAAAGGAAGCAATCCAGAAAGGGGGGGGGGACTGGGACTAGGGCCAAGAACCAGAGCCTCCCAGGCCGTGCCGAGGAGAAAGTCTTCGTGGGCAAGCACGGTTCACCTCTGTGCAATCATCATGAATACCATGACTAACCACTGTCCGGTAACCAAGGTCTAACTTTTTAGCCCACTCTCTACAAATTTATTGTTTGGGCCTTTAACATTCGAACCCAATATACCAATTTGAGATCGTTACAATTGAGTTCTTACAAGCTGCATATAGATATCAAAGAGTAGCTTAAACGAAATCTACCCCTATAAATATATATATATCCTATTTGTTTAATGATTACCAAATTTATTTATAAATAAGTCATAGGTGAAATGTAAAATTTAATCAATGATTTCCCACTTTTCTCAACTTCATTATTGCCTAGAATAAAATAAATGAATAATGGAGATGGACATAGGCTTTAGATCAAAACAATTTCATAAATTCTGAACTTTAATTGATAAATTTAAAATCTTGTGACCTAATCTGAAATATAGTGTAAAGGAAAGATTGATATGGTATTTACATTCAACATGTGTTTGCATTAACTTTTTGGTTTAGCTTATTTGTTTATATAGTTTTTAAAAAGTTACCTTTTTATTTTAGGTGCAATTACACTTTTACTCACTTTCAGCAAACCAAAATATTAGTTTTTATTTATTTATTTATTTAAAAAACACTAATCTAAAGCCTATACACACTTAAAATGCATCAACTAAGTTAGGGTTCAACATTAGTATGACAGTATTTATACTTGTCACACATTACACATATGCAGCGTGGACTCGCATGGTATTTGAGACCTATTCAGACTTTAAAAATAATAATAAAATGATGATAAAATTTAGCTACAAATTTCTAGAATATTAAAGATCAATAGCTATGTCATCAATAAATTATTTAAATTACAAGTTTTTATAATTTACAATTATGTATAAAATATAAGCTTATAAATCATTGTTGGGGACGTTTTTCATTCGTTGCCCACATGATGTTAGGGGAGTGAAGACCGAGACTCAACTTTAGGCTTGGAACATGGCCCAAAGGCTATCAACGAAGTATGAAAGGCCCATTTGCTCAAGGTCTAGGTTGCATCCAACAAAGATTATAATAAGGCCTCAAAAATACCTCCTATAAAGATAAGCTAGTACAAAAGATGGCCCACCACAACAAGTGCTTAAATAATAGTCTAGCGGTAAGCAAGAGAAGCGTCCAATGGTAAATGTTTGGAAAATCAATAAATGTATTTGCATAGTAAAACGTATGCATTTCCTCCTTAATTGATTATATATAAAAGTGGGCCCATTATAACAAGTACACAAGAGGAAAAATGGTCCAACCATGAGCATGATAGACCTCTAGCGGTAGATGCTGATAGATTAATAAGTGTGTTTACATGGTAAAAATCATATGTTTTTCTTATTACTATTAATTCAACATAAGGGAAAACTTCCATAGTATCCAAAACATTATAGTTTTCATCATAATAACAATAAATAAGGATTAAAGGCTTTATAATTACAAATAAAAAAGGAAAAAATTAGGATGAAATGAAGGGAGAGAGAGACTCCAGCTCAGAGCAGCACATATTGAACTAAGATTTTTGGAATATCTATATATGGGGCATGAATGGTGTAGTGTAGGCTATTTTTGAGTGAGTGGGTATTTAAGCTTGTGGTGGTGTAATGAAGTTAATGTTGAGGCTAAGACTTTAATGGGTAAAGAGTTGTTTGTGACTGATTAGGAAACATTTATGAACTGTGAATAAGTAGAAAAAGAAAGGGAATGTTTGAAGTTAAGTGAGTGTGGTTAAGGGGAATGATTTATGAGCTTGGGGAGAGTTGAACCACAAGAAAATTAGAAATTTCAAATTGGTTGGTTGGTGTCTATTTTAAGGTGCTGGGATTTTTTGAGAAGATGAAATGTGATGTTTATGGGTAAGTGTATATGAGCATTTATGGACTAAATGATAGTTTCTGAACTAAGAGACTGACTTATGGGTTGAAAATGGCATGACGGGTGAGGAATTTTATGATAAGATTTGTTTTCCTCCACGAGTTGATGGTAGTTCTCTTTTATAGTGAAGCTTAAGGGATTGATTAGCAAAAATCCAAAAATGTATTACTGATCAGAGGCAGGACAATAGACTTAATTATCCTAGGATTTGGCCTAAAATTGGAGATTTGCTTTTGGGGCTGCTATGCTTCTTTGGGCAATATCACATATGGGTAAAAATCAGCATAATCTTGCATTAAATGCTAAGAGTTCTGAGATTGTGTTCAGCCAATGGGATTAAGACATATATTAAGGAGGAATACTAGTGCTGCAACTAAGATTTGAACCCTAAGAAGTAGGATTCAACACCTCAAGCCAGGTGTCAAAGTTTAAGTTCAGTTCAGAGGATTCCAATGGAGATCCCTTTATGCCCCCCAAACCACACCACATGTTCCCAAATTTTCCCTTTTAGAATTCATGAGCTTGGTTCATAAACTAATTACATACATTTTTAGTGATAAAAAAAACTATTTGGTTGAGAATTTCATGAGCTTGGAGGTCTTGGTTACGACTTCCTTGAGTTGTGACCAAAGCTTGGGGAAGAAGGGTATTTATTGCCCATTAGCCTTTAGGTGTCAGCCTCTAGTATTGTTCATATCAGAGTTGGCAATCGGACATGTGGCTAGCTCTTAATTTGGTTTGGGAGCTTAGTTGCTTCTCGAGGTGACCTTCAGCGGAAGGCAGAACTGAATGGAGTTCTCCAGCGGAGTCAGTTTGTACACATGAGCTGTTTTGGCTAAGGTTTCATGTTGGGCTTGGTCATGAGGGCTGAGTATTTTGGTGGGTCTTTGACTTGGTGGTTCTCCCCATTTGGGCCTATTCTTTTGCTTTCTCATTGTGAGCCTCACAAAATGGACAAAGCTACCATATATTGCCATGAATTTTTATTCCACATAGGCTTTAGTTGTTAGTGGAAATAAAATGAATCCATGAGTTTTAATAAATATTTATGATAGATTTTGGGTATTAATTTCCATGGGCTTTAAATAACAACTTGTATAGTTTCTCATAAATTTGCTATGGATTATTTCGTAAATGATATTTTCTTTGGGGCTTTTAAATAATGACCTCCAATATTTCTTGAGAATAATATTTACCATGAGTTTTAAATAGAGGCAATATTCATGGGTTTCAAATAAAATATGGTAACAACCACTATAGTGGAACAATGTGATATTCTTATGGGTTTTTTCTATAGATAATCATAATATGCTTGTATGGTGAATAATTATCATGAGTTTTGGAAATAGATATTATGAATGTTGTGATGTAACATAAACAATGAACATGAGTTTATAATATGATATGAAATAAATAAATGTTATGGGTCTACGATAAATAATCATAACTTTCCATGGGCTTTTATAAGATGATTGCCATGGGTTTTGAGAATAGATAATTTATAAATTCCATTAGCTTGTAATATTATAGTAATAAGTTTAAGAATCTAAAGTATTGTTTATTATTGGACTTTTAGGTGAAATGAAACTGTATTTTGTCAAGTATTAAAAACCTTTGGTTTTTGATAAAATAGTACCAAGTAGTTAGCTTGGGCTTTTAATTGTGCCAACGTAAGTTGGGTTTTTGATATTGTCAATGAGAATTGGGTTTTAATATTGCCAATGAGAATTAGGTTTTAAATATTGCCAGCGAGAATTGGGCTTTCATATTGCCAATAAGAATTGGTCTTTAATGTTGCCAATGAAATTGAGTTTTAAATATTGCCAATGAGAACTGAGCCTTGATATTGCCAATGAAAATTGGGTTTTGGATAAATAAATTACCATGGGTTTAAAGCATGGACTTTGATTATAGATTTGAATTCCATTGATAAAATTGTCATGGGTTTAAATCATGAGTTTTAATTATGGATTTGAATTCTATTGATAAAATTGTTTTGCCATGGACTTGAATCATGGACTTTTCAAATATTGCCAAGCATAAGTATTCTTGGGCTTTAAATAGAATAGGATGTGTGTATTGGGCTCATAGGACCGATTTTGGGCTTGGCTAAATAATGATAATAAAATTAGATAAAATATGAGTTTTTTGGACTTTTTGTGATAGTTTATATCATGACCCAATTTAGATAATGAGATATGAAATATTTGTGATTAACATAAGAATAGAGCAAAAAATATTTGAGAAAACCCAATAACTTATTAGTGGTATTTGAAAATAAATAGATGGTACTTAAATAAAATTAGGTGTAAAAAAAAAAAAAAAAAAAGTACCCTAACAATCATATCTGATTGATACAAAATTTGACATGAGTATTAAGAGCGTAAAGAATATCCAATCCAATTGTTAGATTTTCAAAATATGTATTAATATTAATAATAGTAATGTTGTAACCTTAGGATACAACCAATTTTGTAACTAAATTTTGTTCATAATGAAAAAACTAAAAACTATTCATGTCATGCTAAGATTATCTCCATGTTCTTCTTCAAAAAATAATCATCTCCATTTGCCTCTTTAAAGCTATAGCCAAATTTTAACTAGAAAAACACTTTCCCATTATAGCTAATCATTTTTTCACTTACACCTCTTAACAAAATTTTTATCTTTTCTTTATTTCCATTTTAATTTTGTTTCTTTAAATGGAATGATTTTTAAACAACAATTTGAGTCAAAACAGGTCAATTTTATTTTCTTTTCCCTCCTCATCTCTTCTCTCTCACTCTTTGGCTGTCATCTCTTTCTTTCATAGAATTTATACCAACAAAAATGGCCTTTCATTGCCCAAGTGATCTCACCCCCCCCCCCCCCCCCCTTCACTCTTTAATCAATCTCATATCAACCAAAAGATCTTCATAGGAAAGACCTCATAATTAATTAATCAACCAATCACCCTTTCACTCAATGACCCAATTACCTAGCTAGTGTCTTAACCACATAGTTGCTTAATCACCCAATCTCTCAGTAGAATTTAGTTACCCAGTTACCCAATCACTCAATTTCTCAGTTACCCACTCATGCAGCTACTCAGTACTTTGTTTTTTTCAATTACACTTAGACCTGATCCTCTTCGTAGAGGTATGTAAGTAGCCTATTCAAGGCTCGGTCCACTTGGACATAATCCTTTTGGCAAAGGTACGCAGACAATATGTTTAAGGCTTCGTCCACACTAATGAACTACTCAATTACTTAGTTGCTCAGTACCCTATTTTCTCTAACTACGCTTGGACTTATCTCTCTTGACAGAGGTATGTCGGTAGCTTGTCTAGGTCCAGACCAATCAACTACACAGTCTCTTAGTTACTTAGGCTGTGTTTGGTTCGTGTAAAAGCATTTTCGGAAAATATTCCATTTCTATTTTTCGGAAAGAAAAATGTTTTCATGTGTTTGGTTGCATTTCAAAAAAATTTTCGAAAAATATTTTCTGGTGTTTGGTTGTGTTCTTGAAAATATCATAAAAAACACATTTTCTACTTGTTGTTCACATTTTCTCACATTTTCTCGGTTGCAAAACAAATATTACAATATCATTCATTCCTCAATACAAAAGCACAGACAAAACCCACAAAAAAAATCATCAAATCCGGTCAAATTGAGAGAAGAAGGAAGAGAGAGAGGCGCGAAGGCGCGGTGTGGTGCTTCGCGATCGCGATCGGCGTGGTGCTTCGCGAGATCGCGATCGACGGCGCGAAGGCATGAAGGCGACATCGCGACGACGCGAAGGCGAGATCAACGGTGCGACAGCGCGAAGGCGAGATCGACGGCGCGACGGCGCAAGATCGTTCTTCCTCTCTCTCTCTACGCGCGGCTCTTCTTCCTCTCTCCCTCTCACTCAGCTCTCTTTCTCTCTCTCTCTGTTTTCCAGAAAATAGTATTTGAAGGTAAAATAGAAACGGAAATCAATTTACACTCCCAACACAATATAACTGAAATGCATTTTCCATGCACAACCAAACGCCTGTAAATACGGAAAAACATTTTCGGAAATGATTTTCACCCAAAACAAACACACCCTCATATTACTTAGTTTTCTTAAACTAACTCCTTGAATGGTTACCATTCATCTTATTCTTACATAAATGGTAGATTTTACCGTGAACTCAATTAATTGGATGCACTATCATGTGAGAGAAAGGAATACCACAACATTATATTCTTTGAGTACTGAATAATTACTCTTCTTGTAATCCTACATTGATTCTCTTACGAATCACATTTGGTCTTATTCACTTTCTACAAGATAAAATAAAGAAGAAAAAAGAAGAAGCAAAGATTAGGCAGTCATATTCTTTTGGCTTATTTGTTTATATGGACAAAGTAAAAGGGGAAAAATTTTTATTTTGGTAGTTTTTGATTTGTTCCAGCAACAGTTTTTATCTGATTCGGATGGGCTCTCTAAGGAAAATTATAAATTATAAATTATTTATTTTCTATTTTCTATTTTATTTCCCTTCTCATTTACTGACCAAATAATGAAGAGACTCAAAGAAGAGATATTTTATCTTTTTTGTGTCCTTTTATAGCAAACCAAACATAATGTTAAAGTCAAGTTTGGGCCTCAGTACCTAGCCCATGGTGAAGGAGAAGGACGAACAATAATGGATTTAAATTTATGGTGTTGGTGAATTCCGACACGACCCAAGATGGATTCTGCTTTTCCAGTTTCCGCAGCTAAAATTGTAAAAAGGTAATTCAAAGTAATCAGTAGTAGTGACTAACTAGTGAGTTTCAACTTTCAACTTTCAACCCGTCAGCAAACAATTATCATCTACTAATTGGACTGCGAAGTTGTATGGAATTGACTACTGAGTGAGTGGTACAGTCAATTAATAATAGGATTTTACTAATGTGTGTTCTTAGGACACACAATAGTAAATTAATTATGAAAAAAGTTTATTGAAAATTAAAAAAATTTTGACAACTTTTTCAATTCCCAAGAAGACTTTTTCAAAATGGATTTGTTAATGTATGTCCTAAGGGCATGCATTAACCGGACCCTTAATAATATGATACTATTGAAAAAGTCCACTTGCAAGTTTAATACTTTTTTGGATGCATGACTACATCATGATGAATTTATGACAACTATTAACAAAAAAAAAAAAAAAAAGAATTTATGACAACTACACATTTATTATTCATTTCGAACAAAGCAAACCAAATTATTTCTTGGATTTCACTCAAAATTAGTTGAGACAAATCATTTTACGCTACAGAACTATATACAAATCCGTACTGACATCATCAAATTAATGACCATTTTTTGGTTCCACTGGTTGGTTCAAAATTGTGACATCCCCAAAGAGAGAGAGAAAGATGGAAAAGAAAAAGGTTGCGTGTTAAAATAATTTCTCTGGCTATTTTTCCCTTCTGCTTGCAAGTTATGACTTATGACAACAAGTGAGAGGGTGGAAAAATCAAGCCCATGTTATTCTTATTTTGAAATTTGAAGTAATAGTGTAATACTTACTACTAAATCAACTTCAATAATTTTGAGTTAAAAAGAATAAATAAAATGTTGAGTCTATTTTACTGTCTTAAGTGGGTACTACTTAACTCAATTGGTAAATGTTTTGATAGTCGAATAAGAAATCTAAAGTTTACTTCAATAGAATGAATAGATTAAATTAAAATTTTCTCCTCTTTCCTATATATTTACTTAACACATCTCAAAAAAAAAAAAAAAAAAAAAAAAAAAAAAAAAAAACCTTAAAACACACCATGTTTGATAAGACAAAATAGATCCTACGTTTTCAAGTTTCAACTATTTAGCAAATTTTCACAACCAAAGAGGCAAAATAATAATAATAATAATAATAATCAATATATATATATATATATATTATATCATATTATATTATATATAATAAAAGTTGGGCTTAGACGCCATGGTTGCACCAAGTGGCTTCACTAAATTGCAGAAATTTTAATAAAATTTTAGATTTTAAGAATAGATATATACATATTTTTTGGATAAATATGACAAATCAAGTAATGGAAGAAAATAGTATTTCATTTACAACTATAATAGTTGTGTCTATCTAAAATGTTATCAACAAAGTCTAAAATCAATAAAATAAAATTACCCAAGGATAGAATTTAAATAAAAAAAATAAAGATAAATAAAAGTTGAGCTTAAACGTCGTGGTTGCATCAAGTGGCTTCACCAAATTGCAGAAATTTTAATAAAATTTTAGATTTTAAAAATAGATATATACATACTTTTTGGATAAATATGACAAATTAAGTAATGAAAGAAAATAATATTTCATTTACAACTATAATAGTTGTGTCTATCTAAAATGTTATCAACAAAGCCTAAAATCAATAAAATAAAATTACCTAAGGATAGAATTTAAATAAAAAAAGACAGATAAAAAAATGTAAAAGAAAAAAAAATCGAATTTGCTTTTTTTTTTTTTTTTTTTCATACGTCTCTTTAAAAAAATGTAAAAGGTAAAAAAAGATAAACTTGCATACCAAGCTCCCGCAGCTGAGCACATAATAAGTTGGCAAGATAATTAACGAAACGAAGGATTCAAGCTTATCAATTATTGCTAATCCTAAGGGCCAACCTCTGGTACAGCCAAGCCTAAAATCATAGGCCCCAACACGTAATGTAGCCCAGTGATCTCACCAAGGAGGGAACACATCATCTTTTTCCTAATAATAAAGTAAAAAAAAAAAAAGTATTTGACTTTCACTTAAACTACTTCTTTTTGTTCATATCATATTCTTCACAACCTAAAATTCTCACTATATATACACAGAGTTTTTTGGTGTTTCATTATTTCTACTACGTACTTTACAATTATCTGTTATATTCTTCCTTTATCCCCTTTGCCCTACCTACAACCTTGCAGGTAATTTTTTTTTCTTCCATCAAATTGAATAGATTTTGTGTATTTGTTGCCTTTTTATTATATATAATATGATTTTTATCAACAAGTTTTATAGATAGGCTAAAATTCTATGTTTGATCACACTTTTTAGTGTTTTTTTTAAAAAAAGTCAATATAGCAAGCAATATATTTGTATTTTTTAATTTCTTATTACATGATTATTTGTTGTTGACATCAATATTTTATAGTGGATTTAATTTGTTATGGCTTTTGTTTGGTGCTTTGTTCCATGTAATCATATTCTTTAATTAAAAGCAAAATTTGCTGTCAAACATGAAATTGGATACGAAAGAATCTATCCGTCCAAAATTCTATGTAAGTTTATCTTTACTTAACTCCGTTTTTTTTTAAGCTCAAAAATTTGGATATTTTTTCATTAATGAATTGAGGTTTTAGCTTAATTTTGTTTTCAACCGTTTCAATTATTGAATTCATTATTTTTTCACGTGTAATATTAATATTTGTGTTTTTTAATGATAAAAAATGATAATATATGTGTTCTTAAAGGCTAAAGCACAATACAATTACAAACATTACTTTAAGTTAGGATGTTATATTTATTTATTAGTAAGTTAGAATGTTACATTAAGTTAGAGTATTATATTTTTATTTATTATTAATTTAGAATGTTACATATGGATACATATGTTGGTCTAGGGTTGATATAACTTATAAGCATTTGAATGAAATCAACACTAAAACAAATGATTTAAATATCAAAATAAGAAATAAAAATTAAATTTCTTTAAGTGTACAAGTACAATTTATTTTTTAATATTAAATTTTGAATTAATTCTTTTTTCATTTTATTTGTTATTAAATTTAATTATATTATCAAAATATTTTTTTATTAAGCCGTGCATCGCACGGGCATAATACTAGTATATAAAAAAAACCGAAGCCTCTTACTTTTTTGCTAAACTCCACAAATTTCCACATCAGCATTATTTTAAAAAAAAATTCTGATTTTTTTTTTAAGAGAACAATCCGACTATTCTATATTTCTCCCGATTCCCCTACTAATGCAAAAGAACTCTCTCTCTCTCTCTCTTTAAATCTCTAACCTTCCCCCAAATCCTTAACCTCACGCACGCAGACTCTTCCATTAAAAAAAAAAAAATCCTAACGCTAATGTAGAAATAGACCTAATACAGAAACACTCCCTCTCTCACTCTAAATCTCTAACCTCTATGCGCTATGGCGTTCCTGCTGGTAATAATAAAATCAAAAGATAATAACAAGATGTTAGCACAAGTCTTGTCTAGCTCAATTTGTCAAATCATAAAGCATTTGATTTTTCAACTGAAGAATTTTGAAGTCTATCTATATATTGGACTCACGGTAATTAGCGATCACCAACCAAAAATTCACAATCTCATAATCAAGTCAAACAATTGAGAAGATTCCACCAATTCTAGAAGGGTGTCATTTTGACATATATAGTTTTGGGTTTTGCCACACATATCATAAAGGCTATTGGTCCTAATAAGTGGCCCCAGATGAGATAACTATAGTTTTTCCTTAATATGGTACTAATCATTAATAATGCATTTTTTATATATATTAGTAATCATATATAGTAATGCATGACATGTAAAATGCATTAAAAAAAAAAAAAACTTTATCCACTCTCTTACTATTATATCACTTTTAAATCAGTGATAAATTCAGACATCATCCACGTCATTTACTCAGTTCAACCAGTACTCCAGATCTAGTCCAACTCAAACATGGTTAGCATGATCAAGCAAGACCTCAATTCGACGAGATCCGATCAAGAATTTAAGATAATGACGATAAAAATTTAAGATAATAACAACCCATAACATTCGTGAAGCCCCGATGGAAAAGGTTTGGCTCAACTACTAATAAAAACATGACAAATGCCCTATTATGTGTAATACACATGATAAATACAAATATCATCTTTTTATTGGTGTTTAGAATTAAACCTGGTCCAATCTCAAATTAACCTAAGTCAATGCGTGGTAACACATTGATTATAAGAGAAATATGAACCTTTTTTTTTCCCCGAAAAAGGAAAAAAAAAAAAAAACTTAAATTTTAATTTCATGTGGCTGACACCACATCAATGTCTTTCTAACTTCTCTTTTTGTAGTTATCCTGTCCATTATCCACTTTAGTTATCCAATCAATTAGTTAAGTCTCTTAAATATCAAAATTTTGTAGTTTATACCCTTAGCTTTAGAATGTTGACAGTGTGACCCTTCTATCAAGATCTTTTTTCTTTTTTTTTTTAAGGCCACTATCAAGATCTATTAAGGTGTAAATAGTTGAGTTTGTCAAAATGGTGTTGTAGAAAAATGATTAAAAGTATCTTATAAAAATACAAAATTAGTAAAAATAAAATATGAGAAAGAAAATCCCTGTCCTTGCTAGTATTAGTAGAGGGTCACTCAACACTACAACATAACAATCAATCCAGGCACACCACACTAACATGGAATACAAGACAACACAAGGTGAGAAAGTATCTCATGCATCCATCACATGCAACATCTCTCATGCAACAAGTGAATTCCACGCAACTATAAAACCCACATGATATAAAAGAGATGCTTCATATATCAAATTCATAAAATAATTAGTAGCATAAGGTCTTCTTGATTACATTTATAATCACAATCACAATTGTTGTGCCCAAGCATAAAAGCCCTCTATGACTCAACAACCATGGTTGAAACCCCCATGATTACTCCATGACAAAACATTTTCTATTATATAGACAACCATTTTATATAAACAAAAGCTGAGAGAAAGTTTAACAAGAAATCGATTTATATTCTAATTGCATTTCAATTTTGTGTCAAGTTAAGTATCATTCTAACTATCCTATTATTTGATGTCAATTAGTCTTTATATTTGTAATGCTCTTTAGTTTCTAGCCAAGTTTCCTTCCAATTATACATTAATTGTATGTCAATTATGTTTACATGCGGATTTGTTGAAGTGGGCCCGTGTGTGTGGCTTGAATTGCCACAAGCCCAAGTAAATTACAAGTAAACCAAATACAACTTGTAATAGGAACTCACAAGTCTAAGTCGGTCGCAGTAGTTGACCGAATACAATTGATACAAGGAATCCTACATTGCAGACTTAAGCATAGCAATATATAAATGCAAGTGTGTGGCAATTAAAAAAAAAAAAAAAAAAAAATCCTAAAACCTAGTAGTAGCCGCATAAGAAGAAGAATAGTGTTTTCTTGTCTTGTGGGTGAGAAAGAGTTAGGGTGTATTAAGATTTGGGTTTTTTGAGTGTGTTCTTGTGCATTGTTGTATCTCCCTATTTTTATAGTGAAATTTCTCCGTCATCATCGTGGAGGAAGGCAGTTTGCCGAACCACGTAAATTCTTGTGTTCTTTATGTGTACTTGTTATTTAATTTTCGCTTATTTATTGTTATTGATTTGAGTCCTGAGGTGCTATTTGCACAATAGTAATGCTCTTTAATTTCATGCCAAGTTTCCTTCCAATTATACTTTAATTGTATGTCAATTATGTTTACATGCGGATTCATATATAACTTTAAAAATTATGCTTCTATATAATACTATATATAATAGTATAAATGTGTTTAATCTATTTCTTAGTAGGTAGGAATATTACACACACTTTGCACCCTTGCATCATAAGCTAGTATATGAAATATTTTCAGACATTCATCTTGGCAGGGGCCGGGGACCTTTTGAGGGACGGCTTGGGCACGTGGATATCTGGTTTCTCCCTTCATTTGGGACTTGCTTCAAATAACATGGCAGAGTTGGCTGCTGTCCGGCAGGGTTTGAAAATAGCTTGGGATATGGGATTTAAATTCATACATATTGAACTTGACTCTATGATTGTGCTAACCTGGTTAGTTGAGAAAACTGCTAATTTTCCTACTAATATGATGCCTTTATTTCATGATTGCAGGAACCTCTTAGCTCGGGATTGGGAGGTGCAAGTGCTTCACGTCTACCGTGAAGCAAATGCATGCGCAGATGCTTTGGCGAAATGGGGAACACACCAACATCATGTTTTGTCTATCTATAGCTCCTGTCCCAGTTTTGTCTATGTATGTTATATAAGGGATATGGCAGGCCTAGGGACTAATAGACTATGTGCCCAACGGCCAACTGTTGACGATGTATGAACTAGTTTGAATAAGACCTCCATTTCCATCCAAAAAAAAAAAAAAAAAAAAAGCTGAATGAGTATTTGATATTATTGTTATTTGATAAGCAATAGTGTAACTCTTAGTTCTGATTGAATTTAAATTATTGTTTCCAAGCCTACAAAATTTGTCTCTTAACATTTTTCTTTTTCTTTTTATATTTTTTTATTAGAATTTTTATTTTTATTTTTTAAATTTTAATAAGCTTGATCCATTTAGTTAGGCCAACTAGTCACCTTTGAGTTGTTGGACTCACCTTTTTTTTGAAAACATTTAGGATTTGTGGATTGTAATTTTAAGTGTTAGACACTTAGCAACTCTTGGAATTATTGTAATTTGTGGATTTCCTTTTCAATTGTAAAATGATTCATTTGTTAAGCAATCGTGTAATTCTTAGTTTTGATTGAATTTAAATTATTGTTTCCAAGCCTATAAATTTTTTTCTTTTTTATATTTGTTTATTAACATTTTTTTTTAAATTTTAATATGCTTGATCCATTTAGTTAGGGCAACTAGTTACCTATTGAGTTGTTGAGCTCACCTTTTTTTTTTTTAAAGAAAAATAAATAAATAAGTTAGACATGTAAAAAATATCTATAATTTTTTTTTTAAAGTATGAAAAATACCTTGAAGAAGAAGTAGAATGGGATTTTTTTGGTGGGGGTTAGAGATGAAATTTTCTTTTTTCATTTGAAAAAAAGATTTTCTATTTCATGAATAAATTACTTTAAATGAAAACAAAACATGAACACGTTGGATCCAAGATTAAAGTAAAACCAAGTTACAACCAACATTCATTACTTTTCTATTACAAAGTAACTATAATGTCTAAAATTAAAGAAGACTTTACATTCGACTTCCTCTTACCACTAAAATTCTGAGGAAAAACCTTAAAATTACATCAAAAAAGAATTGTAGTCTCGATATATAAAAGAATCCAAATTATTGCTTTCAAAAAAAAAATCCAAATTATTTGCTGCAACCGTGCTTGAATTATTATTATTTTTTAAATGAAAAAAGAAAGGCTGAAACACACTATTCGTGGTTGAATTTCATACATTTCAAATTTCAATCAATTACATATCATTTACTCTATTTAATCCATAAATTTTAATTTTAATATATTAAAAATTTTGAATAATTTATAAATAAACTGTCTTCTGATTTCCCATTTTAATAAATCTTTGTCTTTTGATTTGTTGTATGACTTGTATCGTACATTCGTACCCTTTATGGAATGCCATAACATTTTTTTTTTTTAATTTTTAATTTGATAGATTCAATGGGGAGAAAGATTTAAACTTTGAATATTTTAGAATAATAAAAACTTTCCATTTAAAGTCTCAATCATAATAATAATAGGAGGGGGAAAAGCAGTTTTCCTCCTTAAAATTTTTAATAAGAATCAATTTTATCATGTTATCCATCTAGTACTCTCTCTCCAAAAGAAAAAAAAAAAGTTATCCATCTAGTATTAAAGAAATTGTATACGTGACAAAAAAGCCTGACTTGGCCTAAATTAAGGCACGTTAAAAAGTTAAGCTGGCCTAAAATAAATTTAATGGTGTATGAATAGAATGATGAAATTGATGCATTTAAAATTATCAAAGACAAAATTATTATTATTTTTAAAAATTTTGAGAGATGAAATCAAATTTGGACAAAATTACAAGAATGAAAAGCATATTTCAAAAATAAAACATAAGAATTTAATATACAAACATTGTTAAGATGGAAAAGAAGATTTTTATTCTATTTTTCACTTGCCATGTTTTAGAATATTTTCAGTGCTCTTTCTCACAAAATTTCCCTATTTCCATGTTTTTGTTCTCTTTTTTGTTTTAAACAGATTATCATGCAATTACTTTTCTTGCCATTCCCTATATAGTTAAGATTATTTTATTTTTTAAATCTAACAGAATTTAAATAATTTGACATTAGATATACTTTTAGATTTGTGATATCTAATATGAACCATGAAATAGATTTATTCAAATATAGAGGATCTTCTTTCTTAAAGCATGAAATATATATATATATATATTTTATATATATATATATATTTTAATCAAATAAATATGAAGTTGCTGGCTACGAATTTGAAGTGTGGTTTGAATAAAAGATGCAATTTGGTGATATTGAGCCAATTAATCAACTCTAATTAAGTTGATTTTAATGCAAACCTTAATAAGATCTAGATGACACATGACAGGTTTGAAATACTAGTTGCAATTTGGTGATATTAGGAAAAATGGCCAATTAATCAACTCATCTTGATTTGAAAATTTTAATCTAGACTCGAATAAATATGTTGTCGTTTAATGCAGACTCAAATTTCCAACAACTCCCCCATTATTTTCAAATATTACCCACCCCAAGTCTAGAACAAAGTACAAACTACAAACCACGGCAATTTTTTTAATAATAATTTTATATTTTATTATTGAGCCTAGTAATATTCATGAATTTGATCTCAGATTGTGCTCAGTCCACTTTGACTATTAAAATTGCCAAATAGGGTAGTTTGGTTGGACACATATCAATCAAACTGTAAAGCTAATATAATTACCTTGTTTGTGGACTTATGGGTGCACGTGTTCGATCCTTCCAAAATAAAAGTGGAAGCAGTTGGAGAGGTCTTTCTCAAAATTTAGAGAGCCAAAAACAAAGTTAAGGAGGGAAGACTTGAGTCAACAAAAGCTAGCAAAAAGTGTGTCTTTTAGACGTGTGTTTGATTTGGCTTATCATTGTATTCTTTAGTCAACCTAAAACCTTATTAGCTGATAAATTTAGGTCTTAGAAGATCCCTAAAATTGATAATTTTTAGTATGAATATTCTTTTGATCTTTGTTTTCATGAAGTGGGAACGTAGGTTCCTGGTGTTTCAATCATGCTTTCACCTGCTCTGATAAATAATTTCCAGATTTTCCTTTACATTCACATATATGAGTCATGATTCATATATAAAAGCCTTTGTATTTTATGATTCCCATATTTTAGGATCACACTATGGAAGATTCTAAAAGCTAGCCGTCTAACTCATGCATTGAATCATCTGGATCAATACAATAATGAATGGCCCTATAACTTGGGGATATTTTTCCTCTTGTTCACACTATGAATAAGATTTACGGGATTAAGTTTATCAAAAAAAAAAAAAAAAAAGATTTACGGGATTAAAGATTTTTAAGAAACTTGCGTAAAAGAAAGAAAGAAAGAAAAAAGAAAAAGAAAAAAAAAGAAAAGATCTCCAATTTAGATAAGGTCTCTTATTAGAGCATTTGCATCTCGCTTAATGAAGTTTAACCAAATTTAAGCTAAAACCCCAAAGTTTATAACTTGGGTATATTTTTCCTCTTATTCACACTATGAATAAGATTTACGGGATTAATGAATAAGATTTATCGGATTAATAGTTTGTATTGTTATCATGTTATAATAACTTTTTAATTATAAAATTAGTGATTTAAGAAAAAAATGAGTAAAGTTAATAATTGTTCAAGTATTCGATTGGTTATGTAGGTACTTTTTTTTGAGGGGGAAAAGTAGGTACTTATTATATTATTTATGCAGATTGTGATTATGTAGGTGAATAATTAATACAGTGCTAGTGGATTGAGTTTTATTATTTAGTTTAAAATATTTTTATAAAAACAATGACAACTAGATAAGGAAAACTGTATAAAAATAAAAAATGTTATACAAACTCAACAAAATAAAATAGTCATATTTACCTATATTGACAATACAATAAAATAGTCACATTCTCATAATAAAATAAAATAAAATAAGCAATTTAAGAAGAAAAAAGAGAGTAAAGTTAGTGATTGTTAAGACATTTGATTGGTTAAGTATTGTTCAAACATTTGATTGGTTAAGTAGATACTTAATATATTATTTATGTATAAATAAGTGTGGCTAGTTTCTCAAAAAAAAAAAGTGTGGCTGTGTGAGTAAATAATTAATGCAATGCTAGTGGATTGAATTTTGTTATTTAGTTTAAAATATTTTTATAAAAACGATGACAAGTGACAACTGGATAATGAAAATTGCATAAAAATAAAAATGTCATATAAACTTAACAAAATAAAATAGTCACACTTACCCATATTGACAACTAATAATAAATTATCATATAATGAATTTAAAATATAAAAACTCGTAAAAGAACAATTAAGTTTGATTGCTTGATAGTTTATTCACTCTCCTTCTTCTTACATAGTTTTTTTTTTTTTTTTTTTTTTTACATCATGGTTGCAGGTATAAAGTAGTAGTTTCATGGTACTGAATTAGAATCAACAAGAGCTGGCATGCACGATGTTGATCTCTAATAGAATGGGCTATCCTCTGCCACTGAGAAGAAGATAGGCTTCATAATTTTTTTTTTTTTAAATAAATAAAATAATAATTAAAAAGAAGAAGAAGAAGAAGAAGAAAAGGAAAGGCAATTATGTTGCAGACAATCTGATGATGCCTTATATCTTAGGTAACGGGCTCATCTGGGAAATTCACATGAAAGATGGGGACATAAAATCTAAACTTAAAGTGCCACATGATTGAAGAAAATACCCAGTCACCTACAAATACTCCTTTCATTGGTTGGCCAAAATTGACCCTTTACCTCCACACACACACTCTCTCTCTCTCGCGTTTTTATTTTTAAGGAAACAAACAGTCATCGGCAAATTTTTTACTCCCTCGACCCTAACAAGTCCATGTACAAGAGACAAAAACATGTTGGCTACTTTTTGCATTTGTACACCTATAATTTGAATATTTTGCACATATGTTTTTTCTTTCTTTTTTCTTTTGTCATATGGTTACCGACTGTTATTATTTTATTAAGACAAAATTTGTCTTTCTCTAAAGTTGTTTTCAACTTACAACAAATAGAGATATAAGGTTTTTTTTTTTTTTTTTTTTTTTTTTTTTGTAGAACATGGCAGAGCATAATTAGAAAATTTGACTTACATGCGCACATGGCATTAACTTGTAATGAACTGTTAAGATGATATTGCCATTAACCTTGTTGTAAATTACTAAATTCTCAAAGGATAGTAGTGATAGATAGTTGGGTATTAAATTTCCAAAGTATAGCCTGTGACAAGAATCATGTGTTATGAAATAGATCTCATTAGTTTGAATCTCCCTAATTTCTTTCTACTTTCTTATGACACAAAAATTTCACAAAAAAAAAAAAAAAAAAAACCCACAAATCTAATTACTTTCATAACTATTGATGTGACAAATAGTAATTGGTATCTAATAAAAATAACATTAGTTGTGATCCCATGTAAAAATAATACTATAATAATTGCAATCAGCCAAATTAACAAATTGTGAAATTTATTGTGTTTGTAGCATTTAGGGCAATCCAACATCTAATTGGACTCGACAAAGCCACTCAACATGAAGCTGTCCAACCCAAAATTTGTTTGATCTAAGCGGTGGTTCAGTTGACGATGGAGGCAAGGCTTCCAATTCAATCAACATTGGGTTAAGCAATGGTTCTCCCATTTACCGACTCTTCATAGTGATGAAACCCACAGCTTTGGCAAAAATCTCACTAGATCTAACAAGATCTCCATTGATCTAAGAAGGTCTCTACTAGATTTGGTGAGATTTGCTCTATATTTGACGAATCTCCACCATGCACCATGATCTTGAGGAGGACGACAACTTCGACCGATCTGATTATTGCAAACTCAAAGCTTTTTTGGTTGGGTACTTGTGATTCTAATAGTTGATGGTGTTTTTGAGATCCTAAAACTTGATATGGTTGGGTTGGGTACGGTTTGATGGGCAATCCAACCAAACCTGACTTGTGGACACCCTAAATAGCATTGTCTATATAACAATGGTTGGGTAATTGGAATTGGTAAACTAAAAAAAAAAAAAAAAATTTAGAGCCCATAATTCAATTTTAAATGTCATTAAATAAAAGTAAGGAAGGAGAGAAATGTATTTAATCTATTTCATAAATTTAAATAGATAAGTTTAGATGTTTTGCAGTTGGTTTTGGAGGTACTATAATTTCCAAAAGTATAAAAGTAGTGCAGCTTTTGTTGTGCCAATTTTTTTTTTTTTTTTTTTTTTGTGAGAGTACCTTTGTCTATATTAAAGATTGGTATTTGTTTGAAATTTTAGGTAATGGTAGATTTTGGTTGATACTGTTGGTAGATATTAAATTTGTAAGAGTAATGCGTTGAACATGAAAAGATAAAGAAAAGAAAAAAACAGACAATAATTTGCTCGAAAAAAAGAAAAAAGAAAAAAGCAGGTGCACAAATGCAATTGATTTAATAACAGGGGCACATCGCGCATGTACACAACTGCCCTTTTCAAAAGCAAACAATGGTCAATGGGATGCAAAGTGCAAAGTGCAAAGTGCCAACTGCAAAGACAAATCCTCAAAAATAAAAAATAAAAGATAAAAAGGCAGCTGAATGCGTTAAAGTTTCAGTGTAATGAAAGGGCAACTTGTAACCACATTTTTCATTACCTCACCTGCCCACTCCAAGGCTTCCAAAACAAAGTTCCAACTTCTCTCTCTGTCTCTCTGTGTAGATCATCAAGTAAGAAAAAAAAGCCAAGACCCCATCTCTGTGAATCCATTTGTCTCTGTAACAACATCAAGAAATGAGGTCAGCCATGTCTCTATACTCATTCTCTGGGCCTTTTTCTTTTCTTTTTTCGTTGATAGCCATGCAAGACTTGCGTGTTTAACTTGGTAATATTTATATATAGATTGATATAGCGTAAAGCAAAGAAACCCATCAATAATCAGTTAATAGCCAAGTATTTTCTTCATTTCTAGTAGATATGTATTGCAGTTTCGTGTTCAGTTTGCTTTGCTTAGCTCACATAAAACAGAGGTGGTACTATTTGAATTTTCTTTTCTTAATTCCTTCCTCGATTTAAATGCTTAAACATTGGAACTTGTAATTAGACTATCTTTGTGTGAAAAACAATTCAGTATCACCTACAACTATCTTAATTTCTATTAGTTTATTCCTAGTTTCTTGTTTCTCATTTAAGATCTCTCTATTTATTTTTTTATTTTTTGTATTTGTTTTTGGCTTTTTGCTATGTTTGTTTCGCTTCACCTGGGTTAGATAGTAGATAGAGTATGCAAAATCTATATTTTCTATCATATTTGAAACTCTCCCATGAATTCTAGAAATAGAACTTGCAATTGGACTATTTTTGTGTGTAAATTATTTTGTAGACATTTTCCACCTCAAGTTTATGTTTATCTTTCAGTTCTCTTCAATGTAGAATTCTACTCCTGTAACTGTGTATAAAATTTTATTCTTTTGCAATAGAATTTCATTGGGGGCATGTATAAGCAAGCTCAAAGAAATATCTTGCGTGTATCATTTTATTTTCCCTAGCATTGAACCTTTTTTTTTCTACACTAATTAGCCCAAACCCCTGAAATTTTTTGTAGGTATGAAACTTTGAACAGATATTTGGGGCCTACTTAGCCAAAATTGGGATTGGTGCAGTTTCAGAATTGATGGGTTTGTTCCAATTCAGAACTTTGTGTCTTTGTCTCCTCCTTGTCTTTGAGATATGCAGCGCCAGGAACGAATATGTTGGCAAGATATATCCTGGATTTCAAACATCTCATAGTGAAAGGGCTGATAATGCTGGGCTATTCTTGCTTTCCAACAACTCGGCATTCGCTTTATCCTTTTACACTGCCCTGGATGTCAAATTGTTTCTGCTAGTAGTCATTCACCTGGGTAGTTCCAAAGTGATTTGGACTGCTAACAGAGGCTTGCTGATCGACAATTCTGATAAATTTGTCTTTGACAACCAGGGGAATGTGTTTTTGGAAAGAGGGGATGGTGTAGTTTGGTCTACAAACACAACAGGGAAAAGTGCTAAATTCATGGAGTTGCAGGACTCAGGAAACTTGGTCTTGTTTGCCGAGAATAATCGTATTCTTTGGCAGAGTTTTAGCCATCCCACCGATACCCTTTTACCCGGCCAGGTGTTCCAGGAAGGAATGAGACTTAAAAGCTTTCCAAAAAACAACAATTTATCTCATTATCTTGCATTCAATTCAGGTGATGTGGTCTTGTACGCAGGTTATGCAACTCCACAAATTTATTGGTCCATTTCAAATGATAGCAGGAAAACCAATAACAGTGTCAGTGGCAGTGTCAATTCTCTCTCTCTTATGTCCAATACATGGAATTTCTATGATCGAGATGGATCTTTACTTTGGCAATTGGTTTTCTCTGACTATAATGGTACCGATGCCTTGTGGGCTGCCATTTTAGGCTCTGATGGGTCAATATCATTCTATAATCTTCAAAAGGGAAAGGGTGTCACTCCTGAGGCAACTAAGATACCACAAGATTCCTGCAGTATTCCTGAGCCTTGTGGTCCATATTATGTGTGCTATTTTGACAACTGGTGCCAATGCCCTACACCTCTCAGCTCTGATAATTGCAAACCTCAGACTGTCTCAACCTGTAATAGCTCCCAAAGTTCAGTAGAGCTTTTATATGTTGGTGAGAGGCTTACTTATTTTGCACTAGGATTTGTTCAACCCCTTCTGAAGTCTAATCTAAATGCATGCCAAGAAGCTTGCCTTGCAAGTTGCTCCTGCCTTGTGCTGTTCTATGAAAAAAGTTCTAGGAAATGCTTTCTATTTGATGAGATAGGGAGCCTGCAACGCTCTAGTGAAGGTTCTCCTGGTTATTTTTCATACATGAAGGTCCCAGTTAGTGGTGATGGTAGACCAACTAATGCAAGAAGAATGGAAAAGAAGCATATTTTATCAATTGTATTCATAGCTATTGCAACCGTAGTGGTTGTTCTTGGCCTACTTTATGTGGGATTCTGGTATTACCACAGAAGGAAGGGATTGCTGGAATATTCTGAAGAAATATCAGAAGAAGATAATTTCTTGAATAGTCTTTCTGGGATGCCTGCTCGTTTCAGTTATAGTGATCTCTGTCAAGCAACTAGAAATTTCACTTCAAAGGTTGGTCAGGGAGGGTTTGGATCAGTCTACCTAGGTGTTCTACCAGATGGTACCCGCTTGGCTGTGAAAAAATTGGAAGGCATTGGGCAGGGGAAAAAAGAATTTAGAGCTGAAGTTACGATTATTGGCAGTATCCATCATGTCCATCTAGTCAAGCTTAAAGGCTTCTGTGCTGAGGGTTCTCACCGGCTTCTTGTCTATGAGTTCATGGGTAAACAGTCTTTGGATAAATGGATCTTTAAGAACAAAAAAGGGGGTCGCTTGTTAGATTGGGATACAAGATTCAACATAGCAGTGGGTACTGCAAAGGGATTAGCTTATCTTCATGAGGAGTGTGAAGTTAAAATTATTCACTGCGATATAAAACCTGAAAATGTTCTTCTTGATGATAATTATGTAGCTAAGGTATCAGATTTTGGTTTGGCCAAGCTAATGAATCGAGAACAAAGCCTTGTGTATACGACATTAAGGGGTACAAGAGGTTACCTTGCACCTGAATGGATCACCAACTATGCCATATCAGAGAAGAGTGATGTATACAGCTATGGCATGGTCTTGCTTGAGATCATTGGAGGAAGGAAGAATTATGATCCAGAAGAGAATTTGGAGAAAGCCTATTTTCCTGTTTATGCCTCAAAATTGTTAGAAGCAGGAAAACTGACAGAAATCTTTGATTCTACGCTAGAGATTGATGAGAACGACGAAAGGGTTTCCACTGCAATCAAAGTAGCATTGTGGTGTATACAGGACGAAATGCATTTAAGGCCGTCGATGACTAAAGTAGTTCAAATGCTTGAAGGTCTTTCCGCCGTACCTTCACCACCAACCTTCTCTCAGCTTAGTTCTCACTCAAGTTTCTACAAATGGAGCACTGAAGAGGCATCTTCTTCAGGACTGCTTGATTTTAGTGATGTACTCATGTCAGACGTTCGGCTATCAGGCCCAAGATAGGAAGCAATTTTTACTTTACTTTCTTTCTAAATGTGGAAAGTTCTATCTTAGGCTTTCATCTTGTTGCTATTATATGCTACAACATTTTGTATACTGAATACATGTCAAAATGAATGGCCAATGCCATTCAAAGCATTTGTTTCCTTAGGAAATGGATATCCATTAATACCAGTGAATAGCCATTCCCATACCTGAGCAAATGCTTCGAGGAGTTGTTACATTAGTCCTTGTAGTAAAGGGTTTGAATGCTTGTTTTGCTAGCACCTCAGTTAGGTAACCTATGATACCCACTATCAAAAAAAAAAAGGTAGGTAACCTATGATACCCATCAGGCTTACTATCTGGTGGGACTATTTTAAAGTACACATCATGAACTAGTAAAGACACTAATTTTCCATAAATAGTTATTGCCTCATCTGTGTAACCTGTGGCTAAAGCTGATGCCCTCCTTATCCTAAACATCATATCAATCAAAAGTCAGTTAGCTAAAGACAGACTCGAATAACTATAAACTATTTGTGTTGCTGGAAAAAAATTTCAGCCTGAAATATGTCTAAGTTAAATCAATAAAGAATTTGAAGATTAGGACGCATGAAGTAATCAATCCTAATATATATATATATATATATATATATATATAAATGCAAAGTTGAGAGAAAATTTAATAAGGTTCTAAATTAGATTCCAATTGTTATCATGTGTCATGTATCCTATTTAAGTTTTTTTTTTTTTTTTTTTAATTTTTGTTCTAGGTGAGTTAATAAGGTACAAAAAAAATGAAGAGTTTAATATAAATAAATCATCCAAAACTCAATGTAAAAAAGAAAAGAGTAAACTCATGTGTATATTTAAAAGAAATTAAAATAAAATAAATAAAAGAGAGAGAGAGTATAATTTTAGTTCAACTAAAATATGGATAAATGATTTTTTTTTTTTTTGGGAATATGGATAAATGATGGGAAATAGCATGTTGAATTTGTAAATACAAGGCCATTAATTGTAAGGGCCAGATAGGTAACTTTGGGCTGTAATGCAAACTATGGGCTCTCAATACTCAATAGTATGCAAGAATAGTTCTTTGTTGAGCACATTGACCATTTGGCCCAAAATTTCAACGCAAAGGTCAAATTTCACTTTACAACATACCAGAGAAATTCAAAAATATTGGTCGCCTACCAATAATTTCCTCATATCATGAATTGCATAACATAATCATTCTTAACACTTAAACATATGTCCTGACTGTTCCTCTGCTAGACTCCAAATTTTCCATTAATTCTTTTCATGTTTTTGGCCAGCAGAATCAGTTATTTTCTGCTAGTGCTTTTATACTTTTCATTTTATGACACAAGCATGTTGAACATGAACCCACTCAAATTCTAGAGTGAACTTTGACTCTTTTTTCTTTTTGGTAAGTTCTTTCTTTCTAAAATTCTTCCCGATTCGATTCCAAGTCCTATAATGACGATAAAAGCTTTATCAATTAAATCGACCGACAATCACAATTAAGTGGTCTTTCTTTGTTTGCCAGTGAACATGCATATCACAATTAACTTTGTGGCCAATTCTCACATTTTGGCAATAGGAATTTATATTTCTTTAATTTCTTTTTTAAATTTGAGTAAAAATATGTTATTTTAGGTTTTTAAGTTAAATTTAAACACATATTTGCAGTACATTTAATTATTCTTATAAAAGACAATAATATTTGTTCGATATGGATCAATACAATCCTACATTAAAATTTAATTGGAGAAATTGAGTATATTATACCCATAGAAACGTACCTAAATTTTGTTATTTAATCTTTAGATACCTCAATAAAAATGTCGCAGTTAGGATTTCCATAAGTCACTTTTTAAAGAAAACACTCCTTTCCCGGTCTCAAATCTCAATGTTAAATAAATATTAAAAAAAAAAAAAAGGTGGGTAAACTTGATAAATGGTTTCGAATTCAAACCCCTATTTAATTTTAGTGTCAAAATCAGTTTCATTCTTTAATACAGTAATTTTTTTTATTCTTCCTATATAATCTTTGTTTGTACGAAAAGTAGTGGGCAAGTCTTTGATCTTTATAAGACACGTTGAATGGTTGGGAAAGAAGGTACAAAATGGCAGGGGCCTAAGGAATTTTACTAAAGTGATGACTGATCCTCGAAACTTCAAATACAAGTGAAAAAAAAGGTGTGTTACGGATTTTGAACATCTTAAAAGATGTGAGAGTTTGCATTTGAACTTTGAAGGCCTAGATAAAAATAAGTATTCGTAATATTGCTTATATTTCTCTTCCTGTCCAACTTTTTGCACAAAAAAGAAAAAAAGAAGAAGATCTAGCTGCTATAGCATCCTTGCGACTTGAATATTATATAAGGATACACATGCAAAAGACAACTAAGCTTTGAAAATGGAAAATGGAAATAGCAAAATTTGAATTCTCTACTCGGAGAGTGGTACTAGATTCCATGAGAAAAGAAATCCAATGATAGTTGGAACCCATATTTCCATATTATTGTCACTTGTCAATGCAACTTTGCAAGCACAATTTCGTCAAATTTGGCAAAGAATGGTATTTTGTGTGTGTGTGTGAGAGAGAGAGAGAGAGAGAGAGAGAGAGAGAGAGAGAAAGAGAGTATTTGGGTGTGTGTTTGTTTATATTTTAAAGGGTGAGTGTATGGCTGTACCTTGAATAGGATAATGTCGCAAACTTTAGGTGAAGAGAGATCTAAGTTCAAACTAGTTGACATATATAATTATATTGAGTATATTGACACTAAATTAAATTTTGGATTATTATCAATGAATTAAAAATTAGCATGGTATGCTGGGACCAAGTAGGTGGTGGGTTGGTAGTGGCAAATTCCAATTTGCACGTTGTTTACATGATTAGCACACCTTGTAAGGAGCACTTGGACAAGAATGTCAATAATTGTGTTCGCTAGTTATCCAATCAAGAACTGCTCTACAATTAGGTGAGATAAGATGTTGGGCTCTTCTCTAGAAATTTTGGTTTACTAACTGCTCCACAATTATGTAATCTAAAATACTCTTTTCAATGATATTGAAGGAAACGGTATTTTTAAAAAAAATTCATGAAATTAGAGCAACTCTTACTCTTGGATGAAATGATAAAAGAAATACATTTAGAAAAGCTTTGTATAAGAATCTACAGCAAAATTATTCAATTGATCAAGATATACACTGAAGATTGTATCCATTCGATTTTCCACTTCTCGACAAATGTAATTTGGTTTATTATTCTAAGTAGTTATTCTATATTAGATAAATTTTTTTTGGATGACCTTATACTAGATAATGAAGAACTTGTTATTCCTAACCCTTGGATTCAAGAATTTCTATATAACTTGAGCAACACAATCAAAGTTTTTCCCATTCTTTTATTAAATGATTTTTTTTGTGAGAGAAGCTGTTCTTTTTTTTTTTTTTTGGCCTCACTGTGGCCACGATTTTTCAACTACCCATTTTTTGGTGAAAACAATCAGTCTTTGAATTTTGTGTCCTTCGATCAAAATGATTAAAAAAAAAAACGGAAAAAGAAAATCTCTTTTATCTTTGAATTAAAAAAAAAAAAAAATCCTTTTGACTTTAAGAAGCATATAGTATTTGTTATTTAATCTTGGTGCTCTTTTTCTTAATTAGATTACCCTCTCAACAAAATGCTAGTCCTTATGCTATGGTTGAGGGTCTCACATCTTATTCTTTAGGCTAGCTTGTTCCTCAAGATGCAACAGTCCTAACAAGATGACAGACATCAAGGGTCTTATTGTCAAATGGAACTCTCTCCCATACGGGTTCTATTTTTTTAAGAATTCTTAAAAAAAGCAAAGTTTGGCTTCAATAGAAAGATGGACATGCATTCCCTAATGACTCATTTAACTCAACTAATGTCTTGTACAATAACAAGAACAAATGTCATTTTTATATTAGTGGTTGAAGCCCAAAGCTCCAAACACAAACTTTGTCCTTAAAATAACTTTTTATCTTCCATTTGAACAAACAATCCAATAATAAATAAGCGTTTTCAAACGCGCATGGAATAATTAAATAATTTTATTGGACAATAACATTTTAGAAAATGCTAAGGCCACATAATTTTATACAACTTTATTCACAACTTGCAACGTGACAAGTTGTGAGTGAGATGTGGTTGTGGGTCTATACCTCTACCACTCACGATTCATCACGCAGTGAGTTTTGGCTAAAAATGTGTAAAACTATGTAGTCCTAGTATTGCTCTAGGACTCTCAATTCATATTGTAGTTATTTTAAGTAGGCTCGCTCTAGGCCTAGGCCTAAGGCTCTACTTATCCCATTAATTTATTGAGACAAAAATACCATTTTGATCCTTATATCTTGGAGTCATTGTCAATTAGTTCTTACATTTTGTTAGCAATCATTTTGGCCATGGTTATTTTCAACTTTTAGTTAACTTAAGTCAATTTATGTTAGTGAATTGACGAATGAAACTAAATTGACTATAAGTTAAAAATAATAGTTTTTCAAAATAATAATAATAATAAAGACTGAATTGATAATGAACCCAAAATGTATTAACCAAAATAGTATTTTGGCACCCCACTACCCGCTTATATTTCTATATTATATGCATTAATTTAGTCTCTATATTTCTAAAATTCTATATTATATTTAGAATATGTTTAATAGTAAAAGTTATATAAAGGGTCTGAAGTCTCTCACTACCTGAACTTGTAAAGAAAAAAAAAGCCCCAAAATTTTAGATGATCATTTATTTATTTATTTTTTACAGAAAAAAATGTAGGTGTGTTTTGCATTCTTTCCCCCCACCTCCGAGAATGTCCCAAAATATTAAGTCAATTGAAATTATGCCCAATTGAAATCCTAAACTGTTACATTTGAAAACAAAAAATTATGAATGTGTTGAATAATTATTAACAATCAATTTTCTTAATAACTTGTAAAAGAGATGTTAATAAAACCTAAATACAAAAACTTAATTAGCAATTTTGCATCCAAAAAGAAATAAAAAGAACAATGTTTTTAAATAACATAAAAAGTTGAATAATTAATATTTAAATAATTAACTAAATTCATCGCCCTAAACTTCAAATTGCACTGTAACCTAACACCCAACGCCAGAATTCGGGTCCAAGCTGTGAGTGACTCATCACCAATTTACTATTTGTTCATCTGCTTTGAGTTACAAAGTGTCTTTTTTTTTTCCTCCTCCTGCTCCTGCTCGGCTAATAAAAATGGGTTACTGATTATTGATCCATTCAAAGTAGAAGCAAAATCCAATGTGTCATCCTATGAGAACTGAGAAGTACCTGGATTTAAATAACCCTAATTGTTGTAAGAAAAATAAAAATAAAATCAAGTAGCTTCAAGTTTCAACATAATCAAACAATTATTTATTTATTTATTTTTAGCAAGAAGCTATAAATTTTATTAAGAAACATTGGCCAAATTGGCTTAAATTACGTAGAGATGTGTGAAAAGACATTTTCCATTCACACAAATACACATGTAACATGAATTGTATGTCTAATAAGATTGTGAACTAGTTGCGTTTGGTATTGGTTTAAAAAGCTAGCTTATTTTTGCTATTATTTAGCTTATTTTTGCTACTATTTATAAGTCAAATTACACTTTTTGGTACTATTTATGAGTCTCACTATATTATTTCAATTACTTTTTAATTTTATCTATAATACTTTCAATAAAAAGTTTTCAGTTTTAACTAAATAAACTATTCCTTATCCCTCAAATAAAAAAAATAAAAAATAAAATAAAAAAACTGTTCCCAATTGTACATTAACTAAATATTAAACCACCGAAGTACCACTTGAGGCACAAAATTGATTCTCAGAATGCTCACCAACTAATGAAACTAGGACGTGGATCTTGTTGACATTAAGTTTTGTCTAAAACTTGAAATGAATGTCGCATCTATTACTATCTTTGAGTGGTTTGTCATAACTCAAAAGTTTCATTGTAAATTTTTTCTTAATTATTTATCTTTATCTAATAATAATATAATATATTTTATTCCTAAGCGGTATATATTTTTAAAGGTGATATGACTTTATTTCATGTTTTGTAATACATTTCTTTTTATAATTAATTACAAAGACTAGTTTCTTAAAAGAAAAATTACAAAGACAGTAAACTTAAGAATTTATGTATTACTTAAATTTTTTATAATTGAGGTGTTTATTATTATTATTATTATTATTATTATTGTTTGATACGGAAAGAAATACCAAAAAAAGATATTAGAAATTATGTTCTTGACTTATACTGCCTCTCTAGTCTTTACCAATTACCAATTGTAGGTTTTGATTCTAAAACCAAGCTCAATTTTCTTACCAACAAATACCAACTCCTTAAGTGGAAGTGGCGGCCATTGACAACAAAGGGAATTTACTAGGTTATGTATAGCTATAGGCCTAGTACGTTGACGATTTTTAAGTGAGAAAAAATACCAATCATAATAGGTTAATTTAACCGCTAAAGATAGAATACATAGGGTATCATAGGAATAGCAATCTTTCCAATAAAATTCTAACTCATACTTGGACCCGATCATATCAAATTCAATCATATTCAACCTGACTAGTTAAGCAGACTAAACAAGAGTAATAAAAACATCGGGTAAAAGAAATTTTTTGCTTACTTCCGTGTACATGTATTGAAAAGTGATATGCACGCGACACATGTTTTAAAATGGTCACGATGTCTTGTAGAATTTTTACTTTTTATTTTTGTTTGTTTGTTGGTTGAGATTTTTTTTTTTTAAATGGTTTTTTTTAGTGTTTTTTTTGTTTATTTTTAATTTTTTTTTTTTTTTTTTTAAAAGGAGAAAAAGAGAGAAGAGAAAACATAACAAAGTAACTGATGAATAGCTGCCTAGCTGAATCTAAGAAAGAGCATCTTTATCGATTTTACGGATGAATACTTTAACAGCTCAAAGCATGTTCGGTGCTAATAAAGAAACAGTTTGGATCTGCATTATAAACTATTTTCATAACCTGGCTACTCAACTTTTCTGTCTCACTCTGTATTTCTCTCTACACCTGCACAGAAAGAGAGAGAGAGAGACGATTCTTCTTACAGTCCAAAACATGAAGAAAAAGCCAAGAACCCATCTTTGCTAATCCCCTTGTTTCTGACTTTCTGTTACTGAATCAAGGAATAAGGTCAGTCATGTCTCTATCTCCACTCCTTTTCTGGTTCTGGGTCATTTTCTTTTTCCCTTCATTCATCGCTAAGCAAGCATCTTTTGTTGTTTTGCCACTCATTTCAAATTATTCTTACGGTTAACAAAGAAAACCTATCAACGCTCACCAAGGAATTCCTTGTTTTAGTTGTTTCTTACTCTCTTTACTTTGCTTCACACAAATAAGATACACTTGGGAATATCTTTTTTTCTTTTCTTAACTCTGTCTCACTTTGATTTCTACACATAGATCTTGTCATTGGACTCTTTTGTGCAATTGTACAGTTTTTTCTACAAATTCATAATTATCTTTCAGCTTTTTGAGTAGAAAATTTTCATCTTGTATCTGGGTGGCAAACTCTTTTTCCCAGTTACATAATTGAGTTTTAGAGACTATAGAGCATTAGCAAAATTCAAATTCCTTGTTTAATACTTTTATATTGGTTTTCCAGGCTAAATTTGGCCAAACATCAGAATTGTTTTTACTGGTTGCCAATTTTGCTAGGAATTATGGGTTTGCTCAAATTTAGAACCTTGTTTCTTAGTTTCCTACTTGTGTTTGAGATCTGCATGGCCAGCACTCAACAGTTTGGCCGGATTTATCCTGGTTTCCGAGCGTCTCAGATGGAATATATTGATAGTAAAGGTATATTTCTGATATCCAACAACTCGAAATTCGCTTTGGGTTTCTACACTAGTGTGGATGTCTCATTGTTTCTACTAGTTGTCATTCACATGCCTAGTTCCAAAGTAGTTTGGACTGCTAATAGAGGCTTATTGGTTCAAAATACTGCTAACTTTGTGTTTGGAGAAGATGGGAACGTTTACTTGGAACATGGGGATGGTGTAGTTTGGTCTACAAACACTACAGGGAAAACAGCTACAGCCATAGAAATGGGCGATACGGGAAATTTGGTATTGCTTGGGGCCAGTGGAAGTATTCTATGGCAAAGTTTTAGCCATCCTACTGATACCCTTTTGCCTGGCCAGGAATTCTTGTATGGAATGCAGCTCAAAAGTTTTCCCAACAGCAATAACTTGTCTCACTATCTTGAATTCAGATCAGGCGATTTGGTCTTGTCAGCGGGGTTTCAAACGCCACAAATTTATTGGTCCATAACAAATGACAGGCGCAAAACCAATAACTCCGTCATCGGCAAGGTTCATTCTGTGACTCTGCTGTCCAATTTCTGGAATTTCTATGATCAAAATAAAACCTTACTTTGGCAGTTTGTCATCTCCAACAGTCCTGGATGGAATCCCTTCTGGGCTGCTGTTTTAGGCTCCAATGGGTTAATCTCATTCTATAATCTTCAAAAGGGGAAACCAGTGACTGCTGAGGCAATTACAATACCACAAAGCGCTTGTAGCGCACCTGAGCCATGTGGCCCGTACTATGTGTGCTATTTTGACAACAGATGCCAATGCCCTTCACCTCTCAGCTCTCACTCTAATTGCAAGCCTCAGATTAATTCAAACTGTAACAACTCCAAGAGTTCGGTACAGCTTCTATATGTTGGCGAACAGCTCAACTATTTTGCACTTGACTTTGTTACACCCTCATTGAAATCCAATCTAGATGCTTGCAAAGAAGCATGCCTAGGAAATTGCTCTTGCCTTTCGTTGTTCTTTGAAAACAGCTCTGGAAGTTGCTTTCTGTTTGATCAGATAGGAAGTTTACAACGGTCTAATGTGGGTTCTGCTGGTTATATTTCGTATATAAAAGTGGTAAGTCCTGCAAGTGAAGAAATTGGAAATGGAGGGAATAACATTATGTTACCCATGGTCATAGTTGCAGCAGTGATTGTTTTCTTTAGTCTAATTTATGCAGTATACTGGTACCAACATAAAAAGAAAATATTACTCAAATATCCTTTTGGCAATTCAGAAGAGGATGATTTCTTGGACAATCTTCCTGGAATGCCTTTTCGTTTTTGTTATGGTGATCTTTGTAGAGCAACCAAAAACTTCTCTACAAAAGTTGGGCAAGGAGGGTTTGGCTCAGTCTACATAGGTGTGCTCCCAGATGGTACAGAAGTGGCTGTGAAAAGGTTGGAGAGTGCTGGACAGGGGAAAAAAGAATTTAAAGCTGAAGTTACTACCATCGGCAGTATCCGTCATGTGCATCTGGTCAAGCTCAAAGGCTTCTGTGTTGAAGGGCCTCACAGGCTTCTTGTATATGAGTACATGCGTAAAGGGTCATTGGATAAATGGATCTTCAACAAGAATGAAGAGGGTAATTTGTTGGATTGGGATACAAGATTTAATATTGCTTTGGGTACAGCAAAGGGGTTGGCTTATCTCCATGAGGAGTGTGAAGTGAAGATTGTCCACTGTGATATAAAACCTGAAAATGTTCTTCTTGATGATAATTTTATAGCAAAAGTTTCAGACTTTGGTTTGGCTAAGCTTATGAACCGGGAACAAAGCATTGTGTACACAACATTGAGGGGTACAAGAGGATACCTTGCACCAGAATGGATTACCAACTTTGCCATATCAGAGAAGAGTGATGTGTACAGCTATGGTATGGTCTTGCTTGAGATTATTGGAGGAAGGAAAAATTATGATTCACGACATAATTCAGAGAAAGCCCATTTCCCTTCTTATGCCTCCAAGATGTTGGAAGAGGGAAAACTGAAAGAAATCCTTGATACAGAGCTAGAGATTGATGAAAAAGATGAGCGGGTTGTCACAGCTATCAAAGTTGCTATGTGGTGTATACAAGATGAGATGCATTTAAGGCCACCAATGGCAAAAGTAGTCCAAATGCTTCAAGGTCTTTGTGATGTGCCTCCGCCTCCACCTCCAACCTCATCTCAGTTGGGTTCTCTATCAGGCATCTTTAAATGGAACAGTTATGGGGCTACTGCATCAGGTGTGAATGATTACTCAAGTGATGTAGCCATTTCAGATATTCGCTTATCAGGTCCAAGATGATAGAAGAAATTTTTGTCCCAGAGGATTTCATTTTAACCTATGTATAATGAAGTATTAATGATCCGTATGTATTGGTATTTAAATAGCAATATTTTCTTGTCTCTTCTTGGTTTCTGACTAGTTTTGAAACTTTTGTAATGAATTATTGCCCTTGTTTGTTCACCTTTCAATTTTAAGAAGAGAATAACAGGTTATTAATTTCACATGCACAATGAAGCTCAAGTTAGTCTTGATTTTACCTTGAATTCTGCTAAGAATGTTCCTGGAAACTCCTCTAGTTGACATGAAACTTTCTTATTTGTTTAGTTTCTCCTCAGATAGAGTTTGAGATATATAATGAATTTACATCAGCAACTTGGCTGGTACATATGATTGATATCCAGTAATGAACTGAGGTCAGCGATACAAGTGCAAAGTTGACACAACTGAAAAATATTCTTCAAATGAAATGAAACTAAAGAGAAATAAACTATTAGAAAGAAGAAGAAAATTTGTGCAGTATGATGCAAGTTTGCAATCAAATACAAAATAGTAGGGGTCAACTTGTGACACATATACTCACGTAGAGGATTGAAACGTGCTAGATTAAGAAATGGGAGTTGGCCTAGCACTGTCAAAGAGATTCACGTTGTTAGAATGTAAAAATTAATCTCCATTGTCACTTTCATAGTAGTAAATTATCAGAGATTTGGGCTGTCATGATTCACATATTACTAGAGATTCTAGCGTGGCAGCCAAGTCGGCCAAGTTTTAATATATATGCTAGACTTGACTTTCGCATGTCATGTACACGATAGAGATTAAAATGAAATAAAACAGTGATATACTCTCACAAGCAAAGGTTTTTTAACTGTGAAACGTTCTGACCACAATATATGTGAACACATAAGAAGAAAGTGCAGCTGACTGAAGAATCTTATGGTATATGACTATATATATAATAGTTTTGATTCATCTTACTTCCTCTCTTCTCTCAATTCAAGGGAAAGCCCAAGATCCATTCATCTCTTTCAGAGTCAACTGAATACAGAATGAGGTCGGTCATATGAATCCTTGTACTGTGTTATGAGTCATCCCTTCTCCTCATTAATGGCTATGCAATATGTTTTCGATCTGCTTCTAGTTTTCTATATTGCTAGGCCAAGAAAGTCCATCATCAAGAATTCTCTTCAGTCTAGTTTATCCGTAGTAGGTTTTTTGTTATATTTGTTGCTTCACATACACGAAATACATCTGCATCTTCTTCTTTTATCTGTCCACTTCAAATACCAGACCAGACTTTCTACAAACTTTGTGTTCTGTATTTAGAAATTCATAGGTTATTCCTTCAACAATATATCTTTTTGTTTAAGGAATGTATATGTACCTTGTTTTATTCATAATCAATGCTTAAATTTACGGTCAAATGTTAGATTGTACCCTCTCTGCCTAACTCATTCCTTGTATTGAACTGGTGTTTCAAATTTGGTTCACCCAAATACATGAAATTGTTAGTGGTATCAAATTTCAAGACTTTGGTGGTCTAGTTGGCCAAATTCAGTGAATTGGTGCGGCTTCACAAGTAATGGATTTATTACAATTTAGAACATTGTGTTTCTATTTCATCCTTATGTTGCAAACTTGCATTGCCATCACTCAAAATATTGGTCAGATATATCCAGTATCAGATAATTTGGGAAAATACTTCTTGATATTATTGAAAGAATCAGGTTTTACAAACTTATATACAATACAGAGTAAGGGAAAACTAAGTAACTAACACTTGACTAACAAAACTATGCACGTGTGAACAGAAAGATAACTAAGCAGCTCACGTGAGGAAACTAACACTATCAAATACAATGCTACAAGTAGTTTTAGTCCTTAAGCTACTAGCCATTTACTCTGTTCTGTAATTCTGCAGCTTCACTTGTTCTAGCTTCTGTCAAGGCATGATTTAATCCTTGCTTCTCACACTTTTGCTCCATATTCTGATATCCAGGATTCAAAACGTCTCAGATGGTTTATGTTGAGAACTATGGGCTATTCCTCTTATCCAACAACTCAGTTTTTGCCTTTGGCTTTAAGAACAGCCAGGATGTCACAATGTTTGCACTAGTGGTTATTCACATAAACAGTTCCAAAGTGGTTTGGACTGCCAACACGGGCTCAATGGTCACCGGGTCTGATAATTTTGTAGTTGGCAATGATGGGAATGTTTACTTGGAAAGCACGAATGGTGTGATTTGGTCTACAAACACGATAGGAGAAAGAGCTACAGCCACGGAATTGCAGGACTCTGGAAACTTGGCATTGCTTGGTGACAAGAATTCTTTGGCAGAGTTTTAGCCATCCTACTGATACCCTTTTACTCAACCAGGAATTCTTTGAAGGAATGCAACTAAAAAGTTCTCCCAACCACAATAACTTGTCTCAATATCTTGAAATCAAGTCAGGAAACTTGGTATTGTATGCTGGATACAAAACTCCACAAATCTATTGGTCTATTGCAAATGACAGCAGGATAAGTAGTAACAATGTCAGTGGCAAGGTTTACTCTGCATCTTTGATGTCCAATTCATGGATTTTCTATGATCAAAGGGGGGCCTTACTTTGGCAGTTTACATTCTCCAATCATTTTGAACCGAATGCCATGTGGGCTGCTGTATTAGGCTCTGATGGCTCAATCTCATTCTATAATTTTCAAATGGGAAAATCTGTTACTCCTGAGGCAAATAGAATACCACAAAGTTCCTGCAGCATTCCTGAGCCTTGTAACCCATATTATGTCTGCTATTTGAGCAACCAATGCCAATGCCCTTCTGTTCTCAGTTTACAACTTAATTGCAAGCCTCAGATTATCTCAACTTGCAATAGCTCCAAAGGCTCAGGAGACCTTTTATATGTTGGTGAGAAGCTTGATTATTTTGCACTTGAGTTTGTCACACCCTTTTTGAAATCTGATATAAATGCTTGCAAACAAGCTTGCCTTCAAAACTGCTCATGCCTAGTGCTATTCTTTGAAAGCAGTTCTGGGAATTGCTTTCTGTTTGACTAGATAGGAAGTTTGCGACGCACAAGTTCTGCTAGTTATGTCTCTTATGTGAAGGTCTTAAGTAATGGTTCTAATGGAGATGGAAGGCAAAGTCCTGCAAGAGGAAAAAGCAGAGAAGTAAGCCACATTCTAATCATTGTCACTGCAACAGTTCTAGTTATTGTTGGTCTAATCTTTTTAGCATTTTACTATGACCGCAAAAATAAGATATTGCTGGAACCTTCCCAAGACGATTTAGAAGATGAGACTCTTTTGTATAGTCTTTCTGGGATGCCTGTTCGCTTCAGCTATAGTGATCTTCATGAAGCAACTAATAACTTCTCTATAAAACTTGACGAAGGAAGGTTTTGTTCTGTCTACCTAGGTGTGTTTCACGATGGTATTCTATTGGCTGTGAAACAACTGGAGGCCATTGGGAAGGGAATGAAAGAGTTTAGAGCTGAAGTTGGTCTAATTGGGAGTATCCATCATGTCCATCTGGTCCAGCTCAAAGGCTTCTGTGCTGAAGGGCCTCACTGGCTACTTGTATATGAGTACTTGGGCAAAGGATCTTTGGACAGATGGATTTTCAAGAACAATGAAGGTGATCACATGTTGGATTGGAATACAAGATTCAACATTGCAGTTGGTACAGCAAAGGGGTTGGCTTATCTCCATGAGGAGTGTGAAGTGAAAATTGTCCACTGTGATATAAAGCCTGAAAATGTACTACTTGATGATAATTTTTCAGCCAAAGTTTCAGACTTTGGTTTGGCTAAGCTTATGGATAGGGAGCAAAGTCTTGTATGCACACAGCTAAGGGGTACAAGAGGTTACCTTGCACCAGAATGGATCTCTGACCATGCCATATCAGAGGAGTGATGTATATAGCTATGGAATGCTCTTGCTTGAGATCATTGGAGGAACGAAAAATTATGATCCAAGGCAAAGTTCAGACAAAGTCTATCTTCCTGCTTTTGCCTTCAAGATGAGAGAAGAAGAAAAACTAAAAGAAATTCTTGATCCAAAGCTAGAAACTGATGAAAACGATGAAAGGGTTATCACTGCTATCAAAGTTGCACTATGGTGCATACAAGAAGATATGCATTTGAGGCCTGCAATGACTAAGTAGTTCAAATGCTTGAAGGCCATTGTTCTGTACCTCAGCCTCCAACTCCCTCTAAGTTGGATTCTCGTTCAAGTTTTGCCAAAAGCAACAGTGAAGCGAGTAATTCCACATCAAGAATGATAAACTATTATAGTGATGCGCACCGGTCATCTGTTCAGCTATCAGGACCAAGATAATAGTGATAGAAGTGATTGTAATAGACTTACAGTTGAAATAAACCCAAAGGAATGCCCTATCATAGTTTTGCAATGCCTTTGTGTCTATTTCTAAAAAGTAATACTAAGTACACAATAATTTTCACAACAGGTAACATGTCTTATTGCGATTAGAGCAATATCACTTTCACTTGGGTGTGCTGTTATCAGTGATACTATTTTTATTATACATCAATCTGAACAGGTCACATTAACAGTTATGAAAAATTGTGTCCCTAAACTAATTATTTTTTGTTTATAAATGATGTAGGTCCTATGAGGTCTCTATTGAAAGCTTCCTAGCCAGTAGTCAAGAATTCTTATCAACATATCATCACCATTTGTTCTGTCATGTGCTCATTAATATAACCTGCAAAATGAAATTCAAGGACAATAGGATTTAAGTATTCCCTGAATATTTCGGTAAGGATTGAAACTGATTTATTTATTTGGGATCAGAACCTCAAAAGTTACAGCAATTATACTGAAGTTTATTTTTTCTCACTGTTTTTCTTTTCCTTAAAAAAAATTATTTTCTATTCTTTTTTGGTCTTAAATGGAATGCAGAGAAAAATGAAAGCACGATTTTTTTTTTTTTTTAGATTGGACGCTACTCTACAGGTATTGTAAAATAGATCCTATTAGAGCATTTGTTAATAAAGTATAAAATATTTTAGGAAAGTTTTAAATATCAACTTTTATTAGAAATATAAAAGAATTATTAAAAAAATCAGTTTTTTTTTTCTCATAAAAAATTTTCTTAAACTAATACTCTTAAGTTATGTTTGGCATTGACTTAAAAAGTTAGTTTTTTTTTTTCTTTTTTACTATTATTCAGTATATTTTTACTATTATTTATAAGTTCTATTGAACTTTTTAATACTATTTATGTGTCTTACTGTACTATTTCAACCACTTTTAATGGAAAATAGTGACATACACCGTACACATGCAGGTCAAAATTTGTTACCGCAGGCATTCTAGAGTCTCCAATATATTTTAAGTCCATCCGCTATCTACTTTAGCCAGGGATTCTATTTATTTATTTTTTTACTGTGTTCTCCCATCTTTTTGTTTCTCTCTCTTTTGTGTTTAATATATGCTATGCATCTTCTTTTATTAAAAAAAGAAAAAGAAAAAACTATTAAATATGCTCCAAGAACATGCCAAATATACATAGAAAATTTCCATCATAGTGTACAAATCCAATCAGTCTACTATAAAATATAATTAACTGAAGATTACAACACCTAGATTTTATTTCTAAAACTAAAGATTACAGCATTTTTTTCATAAGGGTGGTGCTAGGAATATACAAATTTTACTACACAAATAATTTAAAAATTAATGTATCACTAATTACTAATAAATAATTCATTTATTATGTTGTTTCCTTTTGGAGAAACCATTTATTATGTTGTTAAATTAACTAATTACATTCATTACCACATTAGTTTGTAGACTTCATTGCCACATCAGTTGCCAATCACAAGCAAATAATTTACACAAGGATTTATTATATTGTTAATATTTAACTTTTTTTTATTATAATATATTTATCTTCTTGATAATGAAGAGTTTAGGAACCTGGTTTTGACCCTTGGAAGTGGGAAGCCACACTAATATCAGTGGCGCAATTTTGGTGAGGAAAGCTAAGCATCCAATTAAATTCTAGTGGAAATTACACTTTACCACTAAACTATGCACCTGCTTACACTTTACACCCTAAACTATTCAAACACATATTTTGCACCTTAAACTATCACACTTTGCACCTCGGTGTTACTTTTGCTGTTATGTTTAACGGGGTGTTACTTTTGCTGTTATGTTTAACGGAATGCTATTGCACATGACAAGCACATGCATTTTGCTTGGTGGAACAAACTTAAAAGAATAAAACACCTTGCTTTAAAATTAATTAAAACAAAACCCAATTTTTTTCACATCTCTCTCCTCTCTCCCCCTCTCTCGTGTAGCCTTTTCCCCAAATCCAATTTGAAAATTACTTCAGCTTCCAACAGATTTCAAGCAGCAATCTATTTGCATATCTGAGAAGTCTTGTCTTGTTAAAACAAAGAAGGATAAGTTAGTTGATGAAGAGTTTCTAGTTGTACGCTTGACTTTTGGAAAAGATGATGGTTGCCCAAATAGAAGACTAATTGATTTTGTCTTGCACGATGAAAATGGTGTCCAGCTCCTTGAGATGTTGGAAGTTGATGACATGTTTATCTTTGGTCTTGTATTGCCTCTTGAAGAAAGTTCAAAGAAAGAAAAGGAAAAGGTAATCAGATGTGAGGGCTTTGGATGGTTAGAATCATAGGACTTCTCTGGCTATGAAGATGGTTCTCTAGTGATATGGCTTTCTACTGATATTGCTGATTATCATTGCCTTAGACCTGCCAGTAGCTACGCAAGTATTAGTCTCTGTTTGATTGTTGAGAAATTGGATGTGAAATCAATTGTAAATCAAATGATATCAAGAAATGCCTTAACTAACACCACTGTTTGGCTGCTGAGAGAACAAAGCAAAGAATAGGAGTGTTGTTTTACGTTTCTGTCTATACTGCTCTGAATCATCAATGAAGTTCTTAGCCTCTGTTTGGTTCTAAAGAAAATAAAAGGAAAAAATAAAATAAAATAATAGAGTTGGTGAATAGTATGTGTCACATCCCAAACTCAATTCCCAGAGTGTGATCATGACCGGTATGCTAATGTTAAGCTTAAACTTGATATTAACAAAAACCAACTAAACTCTTATAAACAAAAATCTTCCCTCTTTCTTTTCATTCTTGTTTCTTTACTTCTTGATATAACTTTTCACTTGATATTCAGAGCATCTACATTGTACTGCAAGAGATAACACAATCCACCAGTTATTCAAATTCTAAATTTCACGTAATACATCTCTTAATACTTTAAAGTGCACAACTTTCATTAGATCCTAAAATACACAATGCTAATTTGGGATCTATGCTTTTAAAACTAAAACCAGCTCCTTCCAAAACTCGACTAAGGCTCCATCTGTTCCAGAATAAAACCTATTGACTGAAAGAGTGGAAGGGGTGAGCTACGCAGCTCAGTAAGGGTAAGATACATGAGAATTTAATAAGAATACATGTAAATCAAATCATTTCATTTTATGATTATTCAAATAGGAGAATATCTTTTCATGCATAGTATTTTATACTCTTTATAATTATAATTTATACAGTTTTCATAAAAAATAATTGTTCTCCTTTTTCTTATTAGAATAATATTACAAAACCTTTTCAGACTAAATTTCTTTCATTTCTTACAAAGTCACCAAATATAATATTGATTGGTTAAAATCATATACATACATACATACACACACACACATATATATATATATATATATATATATATATATTCTCATTACAAAGTAATCATTTTGACTTAGAAAATTGGTAACTTCATCTTAAATTAGAACCATCTTGACAAATAAGAAAACTTTTTTTTATAAACTTCTTCTCATAAATATTATAACCTTTATAGTCATAAAATTTAACATTTCTTAAAGAATAGATATCTGATAAGTTTTTAATATAAGTTTTATCTTTAAAGCACAACAGAACTTTAGAAACTTTTATCATTAAAGAACAACTTTTCTTTATAATTTCCAAATAGCTTAATAACTCATTCATGATATATATTAGTCAATCAAATTGTAAGTCTGTCACAACTTTTGGAGACTTCTAGCACATTGTGCTAAGTATCAAACATTTCCTATAATGCTAGGAAATCCTAGGATCATATAAGAAAGTATCACCCCTTTTGGTGTGATCATATAATCAACCATGGGGGTCGGTTGGCATCCTCCATAAGTTGACCGTTCCCAACGAGGGCGGGTACAGCAAAGTCCTCACCACTTATAATGGCCAATTAAAATTTCCGTGGAAATACCAGTATTGTAATCTCAACTGGCTGAGTTCAAATCATAACAATGGAATTACCGAAAACTATATTTTTCTAATAACTATACTTTTATATTAATATTTCATAACAATAGCATATCCACTTCATTCTTAAATATTATGTTTGTGATATAAGTAGTAGCTTCAATATGCTTAAATCATATACATAAGGTTTTGAAAACTCACGAACATATCTTTGTCTAAAATATGATTATATGTCATATCTCTAATCAAAAACCTTTTAATTCATAATACACTTTAAAATAATCCCATGACTTATCGGATACCTATATAACTTATTCCTTATTTGAAAGTAGAGGAACCGAGAACCTAAAGTCTAAGGAGCTTAGACTTGGGGGTTGGTAACATCCAAATCAAATATCAAAACTTATTACTATCAATTTTACCTTAGAATAAACTTACACATTTGTCTCAAAACTTATCTCTTAAAATCAAGGAAATCCTAATCCCACCTCAACGAGGTTCTCTAAATACAAGATACATTCATCAAACACCATGATGTACCAAATCATAGAGAAACCATTATTTTAATGTTCATATTCAGATCTTGTTAAACAGCTTTAAAATCAATTCAGAATGTGTTTGAGATTGGAAGCAATGGTGCATGCACAAACTTACAAAAGGAAATATACAGCATGTTGAACAAAATAGCTTCATAAAGACAACAATCACATGGTTTAAAACCCCTCATTTGAGTGCTAAACTTTGAACCAAGTTATACAAAATTTATTTATAATTTAGACATACTAAAAGATAAGCATATTAAATTATAGCTTTGTGAGAGTCCGCGCCCCCAGCCAGTTTTATGATGTTGGGCCAAACCCACGTGAATGGGTGGAGTCGTGTTATTGCCTCTCAAAATGGAGGTTCAACTGATTATATTTTCCCCTTTATATTAAGGGTTTTACAATGGAGTCGTCACTTATTTAATTATTGGAAAAATAAGAAAATCATAATTGAAAAAAAAAATTCCTCATTTTATTAATTTGAAATTGAATTTACATGATCATAGGAAAATTACATGGCTTTGGTCCTAAATATAATCTAAGATAAAGCCAAACCCACGTGAATGGGTGGAGTCGTGTTATTGCCTTTCAAAATGGAGGTTCGACTGATTATATTTTCCCCTTTAAATTAGGGGTTTTACAATGGAGTCGTCACTTATTTAATTATTGGAAAAATAAGAAAATTATAATTGAAAAAAAATTCCTCATTTTATTAATTTGAAATTGAATTTACATTGATCATAGGAAAATTACATGGTTTTGGTCCTAGATACAATCTAAGATAAAGTACATAACTTTATTTCCTAGTTACAATCTAAAACTTGAAAATTACAAGGATTAACATTAGTCTATCAACCCTTAATCTAAGTTCAGAGGCTATATTACAAGATGGGAAGGTGTTAGGCACCCACCTTACCCAGTGAAACCGGTCTTTTAGACTATGGTAGCCAACATTCATATCATATCATCCAATATGTCAATCAATTTATATGTTGAATTTAATGTGTGTACATGTGATAAACCCTAATTTAATTTATTAAGCATTGCATTTGGATTGAAAAATAAATTCTAGTGAATGTGTGTGGATGGTGATAACTTAGATTCAAGGATTTGAAAGAATTATTAAATAAACATGTTTTTCATATTTTTGATGTGGATTTAAGATTAAATCTAGTGATATACATGAATATGTGATGAACAACTAAGAACATGCGAAGAACACATAAAAACAATTAAGAACATCAAAACATATTCAATGACATTATCATGCTTTAATCTTAGATTCTCATCATGACAACATAAACAAACAGTTAGGGAAGAGGATTACACTTTCATGCAAGATCCACATGGTGGAGGAGGGAACTCTTGATGGAGGTCCTAAGGGTGGAGGAAAAGAAGAGTTAGGAGAGGGAGAATGAGTCTCACTCAATACCTTGAGTTTCAGGAAGACCAAAATATGATAAGACTACTCAACTTCACTAGAACTCAAGAGAAGAGAAAAGAGGGGGTTTTTTTGTGTCTTGGAATGAAGGAAAGGTGGGGTTTATATAGTAATGATGGAGGAAATATGAATGAAAAGTCATTTGATGAGAGTTGACAAGGAATCATGAACCTAGACCTCATTTTAACATTTGGGGAAATCTGGTGCATTAAATGTGGAGATTGATGAGAGTGAAGAGTAAGTAAAGTTCGGTTTTCCTGTAACTGCTGTAACAGCTTGTAGAGCCAACTTTGAAAAACCATATCTACCTCAATTCTGATCGGAATTGTCTCATTCTTGTGCTTAAATTGAAGCCTCGGATGTCTAGTTTCTGGGAAAATTAACCTCATTCACAGATTCAAAACATTCTGAGAGATATTGATAAAAAGGTGAGTAGAGGTCATTTGCTAGAAAATGGTTTTAGCACAATTAACATTAATAAGTCCCAAATTAGCTTCCAATTAACATTAAATGGCTCAAATCACTCCCATTTCAGACTTAATTGGTTCCAAATTTACTCTAATTAAAAGATAATTGCACAAATTATTTATTGAATAATTAATGTTTAACTATCTAGTTAATTAGGTGTGTGCAACCCTACCATAAAATATAGTCCTAATCAATCAAATTATGACACATTATCAATCTCAAATTGATTATACTTATAACCAATTAAAATCAATTGTTCATAATCATATATAGTCGGACTCAATTTGTGATAGTGCATCTCAGCCATTAAAACTTGATTTGATGATAACTTTCGATCTGATGGTCCGATTAAGGCTCATGACCAGTTGATTTGATCGTTACAACATCAAGATCATTTTGGTGAAATGAGATTAAGGATCTAATAACCAGAATCAAGATGCATATTTCCAATGTGAAATTACCCTTTTACCCTCCATGTGAGGTTAAATACGGGTTGCAAAAACATTCATCCTAACTTTAGAATTAAATCATCAAAGTCAAAGTTATCATTAATTGTTTACTGTTTATTTCGGCAGCATATGCCATAATTGTAAAATACAAATGGGCTATCTAAACATATCCAATCTTCATGCAATTTTACAGAGCCATTCCTCTGGATGTCTAGTAAATACCATATCGATTTTAGAGTCAAAGTATAAAACCATGATTTACTAAAAATCATACAAGACAACATGCTCATATTTGTCCTCACAGAATTTGAATTAACTTACAAATTGCACTACTATTTTTGTATTGATCCAATTGCTATGAGACCAAATCAATAACAACAAAAAGTATCTTAGATTTCATAGGAAATATCCCGAGCATCCAAATTCAATGTATACAATTTAATACATAATTTATCATGCATAAACACAGAATCTACCACAGTAACAGCTTTACAACATTTTTTTGTAAATTCACAAATAATTATCAAACGATGGTTTTTCATATGAAATTTAATGCATACATACTAGATATATTATATAGTAATCTCCAATAAACCTTTTACCCATACCTGTCTAGAAAATACAGGATTTATAATGACCAGACAGGTTAATCAATAAGTGAAACTCTTAACAAGCTTATGAAGTGCCTATTAACTAATTCTCAACAAGTTTCAATTATTGAATCAACTACATATTCAGCATCTCAATTAGCAATTCCATAAGTTTATCTAGCTATTTTACACATTTCAACACTTACCTATAACAGATTTTATCTTAGTCTATCATCTGGGAGCACATGGAAGCATAAACAATGATTCAATTCATATTCGGGCAATCAACAATCTCTAGAATCCAACACACCCATATACAAAATCATATAACCATCACTTAAGTTTAAATAGACAATAGATAAAGGAATTAGATTTTCCCGTTACCCTAGGCACGGGTTCTTGGGGTGATAGAGATAGAATCACTCTAGCTTTAAGTTGGGAACAAGAATTTGAGAAGAATTGAAAGAAACTTCCTTGTTGCTGTTGGACCTGTAGGTGTGAGAGGGAAAGGAAAGTTAAGAGTTTTTCTTTCTTTTGATGTTGGACTTGTGGGTATGAGAGGGAGAGAGTTTCTTGATTATTCTAGTTGCTTTGAGAGAATAGAAATAAGAATGAGGTGAAACTCGTTTGTTGCATGGTTGGTTAGGTGTTGGTCTTTGGCGTTTAAGAAGATAACATGTGTCAACATGCATGACACTTTGGCTTTACATGTGTTAAATTTCACTTGGTTGCATGAGTAAGTAGAATTACAACTATATCCTTCCTTTGATTACCTACTTACAACTTTAACAATGTTATAACATCTCATGCATCATACCTAATTAAAACACCAACTATGTTTTTAATAACTTAAACCACTTAATATAGTTTTGTAAATACTTTATACATTCATAATATAATTAGCCATTCAATTATTTATAATTTTTGCAATTCTTATTCAATGGCATTATATAATAATATGCTTATTAAATACTCTTATATTAATTATAGAAAGGAAGTGGCTTAAAATAATAATTAAACACTCAACACATAGTTTAACTATAAAATTGGGTCGAGATGTTACAATATGGATTTGACGTGATATTTTCGTTTCCAGAAAACGTTGAAAGCTCAACAAACTCTACCAAAATCTCACACTGGAATCAACTAAGAACTAAAAACAAATTGTATATAATTTTATTTTAATACTTTTTTTGGTACTTTCAAAAGCTCAATTAAGTGTTATTCTATCATATGTACATTTTTGTTACGTTTCTGTCTATATTGCATAGAATCATCAATGAAGTTCTTAGCATCTATTTGGTTGTAGAGAAAGTGGAAAGAAAATAAAAGTTTCAGCTCAACAAACTCGGCCAAACCCATTTCTTTGAAAAGGCCCATGCTTGTGTAGAAGTCTATAAAAGGCTGTCAGGATCTTCCTGACTCCACTCTGGATGAATTGCTTGCTGGAGTTGTTCGTTCAATGAGCGGAAACAAGCACTTTTTTCCCCAAATATTTTGAATAGCTAAAAAGGGTTGTGAAAAAAAGTGGGTTTTGTTTTAATTGATTTTGAAGCAGGGTGTTTTAGTCTTTTAAGTTTGTTCCACCTAAGCAAGATGCATGTGCTTGTCATGTGCAGTAGCATTCCATTAGATATCACAAAAAAGGTAACACCAGGGTGCAAAGTGTAACCTGGTGCATAGTTTAAGGTAGTAAAGTGTAATTTCTCATGAATTCTATGATATTGACATATTAAACTGAGGATTTTGCCAAAATAGCAAGCTTTTTTGCATTGATGCTCTCAACACAAATAATGACCTAGGATAGTTTACAAGGATCCACGTTGAAATTGATGCGGATTTTCCATTTGTTTTTTTAATAATAATTTGATTGTTGAGAGAGAAGGATTTAAACCCTGAATGTCTTATTTAGAAACATCAAATAGTGATGTGGATTTACCATTAATAACTACCAATCAATTGAACTATAAACCCGTAGTGATGTGGATTTACCATTAATAACACATATTCGATTGTATCAGAAGTTTGTAGCTCAACAATATTGCTCATTTTTTCCCAAGAAAAGAATTTAGATTTGATTTTCTCCCCATTTGTAGTAAGACCCAAAAAATAAAATTATATGGTTTTTTAATCACTTAGATTTTTTTTTTTATTTTTAGTTAAAAAAATACTAGAAATATTAGTACATAACATAATACCGAGTCTGAGTACTATTGAACTTTGGACGTATTATATAATTGTGCCCTACTGTTCATGTTTGTTGTTTTATTAGTGTGTATGATTTTTTTTTAATTAAATTTTTTACTTACTTGATTTTTTATCCTTTCAATTTCTACTATGATTACAGAACAAGTATTTTCGGTCATAAATATAGATAAAATTAAACTTCTCAACAAAATGAAAGATTATTTATAATTGTCCATTTGATTTCATACATATTTTTGGAAAGTTATTGTGAAATTTAATACATAATAAATTGAGGTTTAAAGAAAATGATCAATTCAAATGTATTAAGAAACAATTATTTAATACATTAAAAAATGTCATGGTTTTGTCCTTGCACTAGTCTATCAAAAACACACAAATATTTATAATCAACTTATGAAAAACGTTGTGGGTTTCAGTTAACTTAACTGGTAAAGTTTCTGATAGTTGAATAAAAAATCTAGGATTCAATCATATTTTTGGAAAGTTATTGTGAAATTTAATACATAATAAATTGAGGTTTAAAGAAAATGATCAATTCAAATGTATTAAGAACAATTATTTAATGCATTAAAAAATGTCATGGTTCTGTCCTTGCACTAGTCTATCAAATACACACAAATATTTATAATCAACTTATGAAAAACGTTGTGGGTTCCAGTTAACTCAACTGGTAAAGTCTCTGATAGTTGAATAAAAGATCTAGGGTTCAATCCCCGCCTTCACCAAAAATCGATTGGTGTCTTAGTCTGATGATAAAGAACTATCAGCAGAAACGGACACCATAAATTGAAACTCTTTCCAAAAAAAAAAAAAAGCTTATGAAAATCGTTTCCATTATTAAAAAAAATAAAAATAAAAACTTATGAAAAACGTGTTACAAATAGCCTAAGACAGATTAAGTTGGTTAATGGCTCATAATTGGGGATATCAAAGATTTCCTAACTCAGATATATGTTAGTGCATGTTTGGTATGCAGTAAAAGATCTTCTAATAGAATTATTATATATGTGTATAACAACTATTTGTTTATTTATTTATTTTATAAACAAACACACATACAAGGGAGAGGGAAAAGAGTTTTAACATAAAGGTACATCATAAACTCCTATTAAAAGTCATGGTAACTTTTAAGGGAGGGTGAGGCAAGTTGTTCATTGGTGAAATAACATGGAGAGGGAAAGGGGTTAGTAATTCTTGTTTTTCAAAAGCTATGTAGTATAACTTAATACCCATCGCTAAAGTTATTCATCTCTCATTACTCACACAAGGCACATCAAAAACTTGTCTCTCATTACCCATTTTTCATTTTTCTTTTTGAGAAACAAACACACACACACAAGGGAGAGGGAAAGGGGTTAGTAATGGCAACAGGTCGGGTTTTGGGCTGGTTTCTTTATTCCTGAACCCGCCCTATAGGCCCACTCCCATTACCTGAACCCACTTGGTTTAATAAAGGGGTTTTTTAAAACTCCCAAACCCACCCTGTCGAGCCTTGTGGGCCTTGCCCCATCATGCGCGCCTAAAATCACAAACGCAACTCCTAACACAAACATAAACACAGAAGTCACAAAACACAAAAATTTTAGATTTATGATTTTCCCTTTCAAAATCACAAACACAAACGTAGAAATCCTAACACAAACATAAACACAAAAATCACAAACACAAAAATTTCAGATTTATGATTTTCTCTTTCAAAATCTCAAACATAAACACAAATCCTAACACAAACACAAACACAGAAAACACAAACACAAACATAAACTCACATTTAACAATGAAATAAATTGTAAATAATATTCATTGGTCAAATTAAAAATAAAAATAAAAATAAGTAAAATCTTGAGATTCATAGCTTTAGCAATGAGAGATAAAAAATGAACCCAAAGAAATAAAATATGGAGAACGGGGTGGAGACACATGGATTAAGGAGTGGTTGAGCGAGGCCGTGAGGCCATGAGGCTGAGCGAACACAGTCGTGAGGCTGAGCGTCGTGGTGGGGCCGTGAGGGGGGCATCTGAGTGAGGCCAAAAGTGGGTGGCCGATGGCAGTGTGTGAGAGTGAGAGTAAACTGAGAGTAAGAGCTTGAGAGAAAGAGAGGGGTGCCTGAGTTCAGATTAGGTTTAGGGTTTGGAAGGAAGATTATAGGATACACACACACACACACACACACTTAGGGCATTTATATAAATTTAATACATTTGGGTCGGGTTCAGGGCAGGTTTTTATAATAATCACACTCGACCCACACCCGCTACAAGTTGGATTATAAAAACCCAAACCCGACCCTAATGTTTCACAGGTCGGGTCAGTCGAGTACCCACATGTCGGATTATATTTGTCATCTTTAAAAGGGGTTCTAACACAAATGTATACCACAAATTTCACTCAAATTATTTGTTTATCTGGATCGTCATAATAGGGAATTTATTCCTTAATAATATCTATTTCTTAAATTAAGGAATAGCTATTCGTCTCTCGAAAGATTGTACTAATAGCTATTCTTTGGTGCAGGTAATAGCAACTTTTAAAATAAATATATTCATTTTCTTAAAAAAATCAATATATTTAAAAAAAAAAATACAAACTTTCTAAATGAATTATCTTTTAAAAAGTTTTTCAAATGTATAACCAATGTTATTAATTTCGTTTGTTTCACCTAAAACAACTGAAAATTTTCATTTTGATTAATTAACTAGTATGAATCACCTCTCAATTCCATCTTATTCTAAATTCTAACTAATTCTGGCCTAGACTATTAAATATAAATAGTTATTCTATTACAACATATTTTATTTTTTTTTAAAAAAAATACTATTCCTATCGTGATCTACATTCAAATCTACCAAACCAGTTTTGAGTCTATGCAGGGGTCATGGTTCATGTAATCATGTTATTGTTAGCTACTACCATCAAGGCACCATTTGTTAGTTGCCAGTTGCCACTCAGCGGTTTAGATGTTTCATCACTACTTGTGCAGGACTCTGCATTTAGTTTGAAAGACGAGATACCTCTTAGAGTGAATGTTATATTATTATAAAATAAGGACTTTGGAGTAATGAAAATTTTACAAAATATTGTACAAGTGGCGAGATGACAAATTGTTAACAGTAGATGATAAGGTAATGTTAATGGGGGCCCATAAAAAATAAAAAATAAATAAAAAAATAAAAAACTACCGAGGCATCTGCTACAAAAATTACAGTCTTTATCATTTTTATTATTAATCCTGATTTCCAAAGTTTGGACTAAGGAATGAATATGGACAACCCAATAACGGGCCGAAGTCTCAAAGCTTAAACGCCGTCTGGATCCAAAGATTTCGGTCTTGACAATAAAAATATAAATAAATAAATCTTTTTTATGAGTCCAAACATTTGAAGCTTTCCAACCTGAAAAAAAAACCATTACAATAACAATTGATGTAAATCGTTGAATAATGACATTATGCCTCAGCAACTCAACATCAAGTCATAAATCCTACAACACAGAAAGATTAAACAATATGAAGCATTATATCAGCTTTATTGCCGACAGAAGGGAGAACAGGATGAGTCCAATCATTTGAAGCTTGCCAAACATGAAAAGAAACCATTACAATAACAATTGATGTAAATCGTTGAATAATGGCATTATGCCTCAGCAACTCAACATCAAGTCATAAATCCAATGCCAAAGGTCTTGTGACTGAATTGACATCTCCCCATATACAAAATGTTTAGAGATTTAGGAGAAAAATGGTTCGAGCTGCGAAATTAGCAGTATGTTGTAATTATTTCTAAAAAAAAAAAAAAAAAAAAAAAGCCATAAATCCAACAACACAGAAAGATTAAACAATATGAAGCATTATATCAGTTTTATTGCCGACAGAAGAGGGAAAAGGAAATGGTTTAGGTGACCCATTACCCATACAATGATCAAAGGGTAATTATGCACAATATTTTAGGCCAAGAGGAAAGAATATCTAGTGTGCACATAATACATATTGAGAGAGGGAGATTGTATAGAGACCTTAGTCGAAACCCACTTCCCCTACCTTTTTAGATATTTCAATTAGGGGATTATATGGGTTAGATTGGGTTAGATTGAGGAGTTTTTTCCGATCTAACCGACCATGGTGGATTAAAAAAATCCAACCCAACCCAACCCAACCCATGTGAATCGGTTTGGGTCGGGTTAGACCCATGGATTGGACAGTTTTTATTATTATTTTAATTACTAGTATTATTATTAAATTGAACATTATAACAACACTAATAAGAGTAAATTTATATCCAAATAATCATGAGCATTACACCAAATAAACACAAACTATATGAAGAGAACTTAGAGTTTGAATTTTATTTAGGAAAATTGGCAAAAAAAGTACATAAAAAAAATTATATAATATATTTTTTTAAATTTTAAATATAAATTAAATATAGATGGGTCGGGTTAGGTGGATTTATGAATCTAATGACCCGAACCTAACCCTACTCATTGTTAAAATTTTTTTTATAATCCAGCCTGTAAGGACTTAATTTGTAACGACCACAAATTGATTTATTGGGTTTGAACGCTAGAGGCCCAAACAATAAATTTATAGAGAGTGGGTTAAAAGGCTAGGCTTTGGTCACCAGACAGTGATTAGTCATGGAGTTCGTAGTAATCACATGAGGGTGAACCTAGCATATCTAATAATACTCTTTCCCCGGCACGGCTTGAGCGGCTCCGGTCCTTAGACCTCATCCGAGGAGCTTTATGTTCTTATTATTCTCCTTTTTTAAGATTCCATGACCTGGGAGACGATATGTCCCCCCTCCCCCCCTTTTTCTTGACTGCTTCCTCCCCCTTTTATACTAACTTTTCCCCTCTCTTATACGTCCACGTGTAGGTTTCACTTTTTAGGGCTGATACTTGTCTTTTCAACCCATACCCAAAGTGGTTGAGGGTGGTTGTAAAAGTTGAAGAGTATGGCCCTGTCAGGCGCAGAGTACTTAATTTCAGTATTGACAACCTTTCACTTGAACCACTCCTACACTGTACTCGCCCTTCCTTCTGGGGGTGCTTTGGAGGCCATCTTTGATGACGTGTCGTTATTCCCTTTTAGTTATCGGGATGCCGAGGACAGGTTCATCCTCGGCTGCCTCTCTAGGCCATTTGGACTTTCGCTACTTGTCCTCGGCAACCACTCTCCTCAGCGCGGGCCTTGGGCCCTAATATAAAGTGGGTCGGGGTCACACATTCTCTGACCCCACACAACCCAACTCACCAACCCTTAAAAACTAACCCAACCTTGCGGGTTGAGTTGGATCGGGTCGGTTTTGGTGGGTTCGTAGGTTTGTTGCACACCCCTAATTTCAATTTTATGTTTGATTCATTGAAGATATTTTTGGGAAGTTTGCCTCTTTGGATGCCAATGTTACAATGTATTACATAAATTTATTTTTTGAAAAAGACAAGAAGGAAAAGGCTTCTCTCCCGAAACCCTTCAAACTCCTTATATATATATTTTATTAGATGTAAATTTTGAAAATCTAACCATTGAATTGCATGTTTTTTTTTTTTTTTTTATATTCTTAACATGCATGTCAAATTTAGTTTAAATTAAATATTATTTACTATTCAATCCATAAACTTATTTTTTATTCATAATTTAAGATCACAAAAATTTGAAATTTAAACATTTGAATAATGACATAGTTATTGTTCTTTGATCTTCATGAAATTTCACAAGCATGGGGGATAAAATAAGGACATGCAATCCAGCAGTTATATTTTCAAAATTCACATTCAATAAACATATATAGGAGGACTTTGAAGGGTTTATCTTCAAACTAGTTTGGAGATAAACCTTTTCCACAAGAGAATTAGAACGAAAAATACCTAGGACCATTTCTTAGAATGATCTGGACTCACTAGGAGATTTCAACAAGTTGAAAAACAGTCACAGACATCAACATATCAGAGCAATGCTATATATACAAAATTTTTACAATAATTAAATTGATAAGTTTTTACTGGTTCTCATCTAAACCTATTGCAAATACTACTTTTTTACCTACCACTAACAATCCCTGTTAAGATGTGAAATTTTTTATGTCTATAATCTTTTGTATAATATATTTTGTCTTGGAAAATGCTAAAAGAATCCATTTAGAGGAAATGAAATGAATTTTATGTGGAGTAGAGGAGACACTTGAGCAATTTTGTCATAGGCTACCCAATATAAATAATCATATGGTCTCACTCATTGAATACAAATCTTCTCCCCCCACTTTATATTTCACCAAATCAATGTAATTGATTTTTTTTTCCTTATTAAATTTGGTTATTTTCTAAGTAAAGTCAAATGAATACATAATATGTTGTAATTGGTGAAGTATAAAATGGAATAGAAAATTTGTATCCCTCACCATGGCATATTAGATTTGAGTTGTTATCTAAAACCTTCTCCCCTCTCTTCTTGTGTGTGTGTTAAAAATACTTAAAGGCCGTTTGGTAACGTTGTTCTAGTAACGTTGTTTATATTTTTTGAAAATATATGTTGATAAAAAAGCGCGTAAAAATACATATAATGTTATTTAAAAACTAAAAACATGTGTTTAAATACATGTACCAAACAGGCCTTTAATGTTCTAAAAAAAAGGATTCGAGTTGTTATCTAGTCATGATTTTTAGTACAACTCTCCGGCACTGTGACAAAATATTTGTCACTTTTACTTGAATTTATCACTTTTTCTCCACCTCTCAGCCACGTAGTAGAGGTGTCAAGCTTGTGACACTAGATATTTTGATTTAGATTCTTTGCAATTCTTTGAAACAAAGTTCATCTCCATACGCAACTACGTCAAAATGGTCATTGAGCTAGAAGACAGGACCATTGAACTAGAAGACAGAGCAGGGGCGGTGTAAGGGTGGGGGGCCATGCACCCCCAAATTTTGAAATTTTATAAAATATATATATATATATATATATAATTATTTTAATGTTTTCAAATTTTAGTTTAAAAAATAAGAGTTGGCCCTTCCAAATATTTGATTTCGTCCAATGATACTCTTAAAAAAAAATAATTGGTCTAATAGTTATAGAGATATAACATTATTTTTCGCAATTCTATTTTTTATTGTAAAATATGCTCTTATATTTGTTAAATATTTGATAAATTTTGACACCAAACATGTTTGGATCTATATCTTTTTCAATCCGTTATGTGACAATTAACAAGTCATTGACTCATTAAAAAAATATTGTCACTAAAACTACACATGAAATGTTTCTTTAATTGTCACATAATGTCAGAGCAAGATAGCTTTAAATATGTTTAGAACTTAACTTCTTCCTCCAAACTTTGTATCATTCAAACTTTGGATCATTCATGTTTTTAAAAATTTTATTAGTTCAATTGAAAATTTTTTACTTACTTAAGTATAAAATTTGATAATTTGTATTAAAAATAAAACTTTTTAAGAATTTCACTATAAAAATAATAAAAATGAATTTTATTTTATGAAAGATCACTATCAAACATAATTTTGATTGAAAATACTAAGTTTTTTTTTTTTTTCTTTTTGGGTATGTGTATATATATATATATATATATATATATATACAACTTATCAAATAAAATAGTGTGTATATAATAAAAAAACATGTGTATATATATGTGAAATTGTCTTGATAAATATATTAATGTTGTAACTTAATCCCCAAACAAAAATTCCTTGCTCCGCTCCAGAGACAGACTAAAATGCCTCCTAAAGAAATGGGAAGATATTTATTCTATGGAAAATGTTACCCCTTGTTAAGAGTTCCCTTTTTTAGCCTCACTTAACAAAAAAAAATTGTCAATAAAATTACCAAAAACTGCCAAAAAATCTGAAAAGTTGCCAAAATATGTGTTGTGGTGCCCGGTTAACGCAACCCTTATTCTATTTACAATAGTACGTTGTGACACTACATAGATGACAAGAAACAGGAGATAAAAAAGAAAGCTGCAGTAGGAAAGTTCACTACTTACCCACAAATTACAAGAAAGGGGTAATGTTAATTATTTCTTAGCTACTATGTTACATGACCTCGAGCTAATATTTTATATTGCAAGAAGCAGACAGAGAGAAAGTTGAAGAGTTAATATTAAGAAGCTGCAGTTAAAGGAGAATGGTGAGAAGCTCCTAGCAATATATGTGGTGAATAACTGTGATCAGTTCCATGTTGATTCTCTTCATCCTCCTCTGACTCTTCAGCATCCCAAAGAAACCGAGCATATGAAGCTAAGACATAACTGCAAACAGTAAAGAAGTTTAGATATCAAACTTGAACTTGAACACCAACCATCAAAGGTCAACTAGAAAAGTACAGGCCACCAAAAAAAATATCTCCTCAGTACCCAAACTATTGTAGAGCCCACTTGGAAAAAAAATCCATCTATAACAGTAATTTGGTTGTTATTAGATCAAAATAGTTCAATACATAAACTGTAGAACTTTATCAAAGCTTTGGATTCAACTTCTAAAACAAATTCATCAAGAGCTTTCAATTTTTTCAAACTTCAGGCAAGAACTAACAATTCGCTCAAACAAAAAGCTTCAATTTTCACTCGGACAAGGAATTATATATTAATCCACTCACAATATAAGCATCAAAATCTACTACCGCCAAAATCTAAGCAAGATAAGTTCAGGCCTTCTTTACCAATCGTCTGGGGCAGTTTTAACAGCTTGATCAAAATAAATCTCAGCTCGATCAGCATCCTTATTTGTTTGCCATATCAAATCAGCATAAAGAGACAAGACATTTCCATCACTTGGGTTAGCCAGAATTGCTCTTCCACAATACTCCTCTGCTTTTCCAAAATCTCCACGAACCTATTCACATGTTAAAAGAAACAATTAAATTCCAAACAAAAATTTTACTTTATATATTGGTCTCAGTGAGTTACATGATCATTTCTTTTACCATTCCTAAATTTTTGTAGCAACCAATCAAAGAAAGTAGTCAAGAACTTAAATTCTAAAAAAATAAAAAACTTGCAAAGAAGCTCTTTTTTATATTACCTCTTTCAAGAATTTTGCATAGTTTCCGAGCAAAAGTGCATTGCCAGGGTTTGCTTCAATCATATTTTGGTAGTAAGCATCAGTGCTATCACTACCATGATCATTACTTTCAAAAAACCCTGAACCACCAACATCACCTCCATCTCCACCATCTGATCCTCTCCCACCACCACCACCACAAATCCTACCACCATTGCTCCCAACTCCACCACCCACAACCAGAGTCTGCAAAATACTATCTTTTTTCCCCGTAGGAGAACCCTCATCATCCAAAACACTCTCACCCAAACCAGAGCTTGAAAAAAGTCTCTGAATTGAAGAAGATGATGACGATATTGAATTGGGTTTTAGCACTTGTTCCATCTCATCACTTTCTTTGACTGTGAGTTTTGGTTGTTTTTTAAGGTTATGAGATATGGGGTTCTTCTTTTTGGGCTTTGGTGGGGTTAGGAAGTCTGATTCTGATGGGTCTCGGGTCAGATTCTTTGTAGAGACATCAGTGAGAGAATGAAAAGATGATGATGCAGTTGTTAAGGAAATTGATATGGTTCTCTGAAGCTGGAGAACTTGGTCAGACTCTGGGAATGATGAGTCCTTCGAGTGAGGCAGCCATGAGTTCAAGATTGGTGTTGAGGAGCTTCTCAGAAGCATGGTGTACGATTTCAGAGAGAGTATGGGACCGTTTAGTTGGAACTTATTAGAAGAGAAAAAAAATAAAAAAGCTTATAAAAGAGATGGACGAGAGAAAAAAAAAGGAAAGGTTGTGTAGAAAAAAAAAAAAAAAAAAAAAAGCTTTTGAGGATAAAAAGAAAAAGAAAGAAACGAATGAGTAAACAGTGAAAAAGTACTTAAAAAAAAAAAAAAAAAAAAAAAAAAAAAAAAAAAAGGAGTGAGAGTGAGTAAAAAAGGCTGTTGAGAAGAAGCAGACAAAAAAGGTAGCAGTTGAAAGAAAAATTTTAAAAACTACAATAAAACATTTAGGAGTGATGTACTAAAGAGTAGGATAGGTAGATTACAACAACCTAGTAAATACATATTTATATTTTTATGTGGTTTGGTGAAGTAAAATTTGTCATTCTCATAATATCTATAAATTAGTATATTACTGTAAATGAAAATGAAGTGCATGAAGCCTGGAATATAAAGAAAAATGGCTTTTGATGCCAAGCAGGAAGAACAGGGAAAAACTGTTTTGAGAGAAAAGTAGAGTGAAAAAACTTGTTATTAGAAGGAAAAACTTATCAAAGTGGGTTGAGACTTGGAAGTGGCATCTTGATGATCTTATAAAAAGTGTGAAGAAAGTGGACATGATGATTGATGAATGAATCTGGGCCGTACAATCAGTAAGGACAAATTAGGCAGGCCATTGCATGTGGATTAGTATGTGTTGTCCGCACAGTGTAAGCCCACGATGAGGCAAAAGTACAGTATGTAGTATGCGTAGCTTTACCACCTCTTTGGATCGACACGTCCAAGGTGTCACGTGAAATTGTGACCCACATCACCATTCACCGCTTTTTTTTTTTTTTTTGGGAAAATTTTGGCTACATTAACTCAAACATATATTTTCAATTTTTAAATAATATTACATGTATTTTCACACACTTTTTTACTCATATATATTTTCACACATATTTTCAAATATATGTTTTTAATTTTTAAGTATATGTACCAAATACCCCCTTTTAACTCTCACAACTCACAACTCTCCCGAGTTGAATAGTAGAGATAAAATCATATGTCCACATTTTCACTATTCACAAATAGCAAGCTATGATAAAAATAATAATATCACCACAATAAAACCCACAACCCATGACTTGTCAGCATGACGAGCTTGTGAATCTATGTGAGTTTATAACTCTATTATTCACAACTCACAACTTGCCAGGAGTTTTGTGAATGGTAAAGATCAAATGATAGGTCCACACTTTCATTACTCACAAATCGTCATGTAACAAGTTGTAACAAAAATTGTAGAACTTTATAGTTCCTTAACATTACTCAATTTTTTATTATCAAATAATACTAACACCATAGCATAGTTGTGAATAGTTCCTTAACTTTATAGTTCCTTTAACTCTCACAACTCACAACTCTCCCGAGTTGTGAACGGTAGAGATCAAATCATATGTCTACATTTTCACTATTCACAACTCGCAAGCTATGATAAAAATAATACTAGCACCACAATAAAACCCACAACCCATGACTTGTTGGCATGACGAAGTTGTGAATTTCCGTGAGTATATAACTCTACTATTCACAACTCATAACTCACAACTTGCCACAAGTTGTGTGAATGGTAAAAATCAAATGATAGATCCACACTTTCATTACTCACAAATCGCCATATAACAAGTTGTGACAAAAATTGTGTAACTTTATAGTTCCTTAACATTACTCAATTTTTTATTATCAAATAATACTAACACCATAGCAAAACCCACGATCCACAACTTGTCGGCATGACTCACGACTTGTTGTCGGCATGACGAGGTTGTGGATATATAACTCTGCTATTCACAATTTTTTATTATGCAAAAATGGTGAGTTTTGTTATATTACTAATATTATTCCTATTTTTTGTCAATTGGTTTTGGGTTATTATCATTTTATTTTATCTTTTAAAAAATTAGTTTTGGATTGGTGATGGGCATTGGATGAGTCATCGATCGGCCCAAGACGATTATAGGATACAGATAAGGGATATTCGTGCTATGTCGTCTTCAGTGTATAAAAGCAACGGAGGAAACAGCACAGCCAACACTGTTCTAAACGCCAAAGTTGAGAAAGTTGTAGCCATATATATGAAAAAGAAAACAATGACTGATTCATAATATAATATATAAAAATAATATTATTTTTATATTTATTATTTTATGTTTAAAAATTCAAGACTGAGCAATTATTGTTATTATTGTATTTTTAAAATTAAGGATAAAATTTGGCTATAAAATTAGCTATACCTTAAAGCAACAACTTAGTTAAACAGTTAACATGGATACATATTTTGAAAATCTAACTATTAGATTGCATATTCTTTATGTTCTTAACACACATGTAATATTTCGTACTAATCGGATTTCATTTTCTATACGATTTATAAACTTATTTTTTTATGCATAATTCGGATTTCATTATTATTTAATTTATAAACTTATTTTTTAATGCATAATTCTAGACTATAAAAACTAAAAATATAAACATTTAATTGATGACATAGCTATTGATTTTTGATCTTCTGAAAATTTTGCAAAAATAAAAGATATAAGAAGAAAATGTAATCTAACGGTAGATTTGTCAAAATTCACATGAAGTTGTAGCCCTAAACTACAACTAAACAACTAAGTTTATTACCAAACTTTGTCCAAAAATTAATACATCATTTAAAAAAAAAAAAAAAATTTTTTAAAAAAGCTCCATTTGGAATAGAAATCTGGAATATTGCTAGCATTACTGTATAAAACAAATTGTAATTGTTTTTAGGAATAATAGTGAAAAGCTAAAGCACCAGCATAGGTAGCTAAGTAGCTTCCGCTTATCAAAGTCAAAATACCCTAGAAGAAGGGGAAAAAGAACTTGACCATCAAAAGTAGCCTGAATATTTTAAAGTAGGCTTAAGAGATAAAGCCTGATGGATTTCATCTATACCTCTTTCTTTTAATTAATTACTTTAGAAAAGAAACAAGTAGCTTTATTGGTAAAGTATTTTGTTGTCGAATAAATAATTTGAAGTTCAAATCTTGCTTTGATGTGTTGACCTAATGATAAAAAACAATCATTACGAATTTGACACCTTAAATTAAATTTCTATCGTATTTATTAAAAACAAGAGGAGGGCAGTACCAGACAAGCTCTTAGAGCATCCGTAGCAGATAGTGTAAATATTATGTCATTTTACCACATCAAACACCTACTTTATTATTTTACCACATTATTTTACAACATCTCATTTATCAGATGTTTTATAATCCAATTCTATACATTAAAATAATATTTACTACACATTAAAATAATATATTATTCACTTTCCCAAAAAAAAAAAAAAAAAAAAAAAAACAACAGCAACAGCAACAACCCCCACACCGCAGATCAACCGCCACAGCCCACAACCACCGGCCACCCCCACAGATCAACCACCGACCACCAATATCAGCCACTGCTACAAAAAAAAAAAATAAAAAAAAAAATAAAAAACAAACAAACAAACAAAACTCAGACAAACACCAAAATCAGCCAACCGATCAACCCAAACTCAAACACCAATATCAACCCAAATCTCACAACCACAACCTGATCAACCTACCACCATCAACCAAAGTCAGCCAACCAGCAATAATCAAAACAACCAACCACCAAAAGAGAGAGAGAGAGAGATCGGCGAGATCGGAGCGGCGATGACGATGGGGATGACGATGTGGATGATCGGAGTGGATGGCGATGACGATGTGGATGATCGGAGTGGCCTAGCCCATGCCGCTTGCGCCTCCGACGGCGATGACGATGGCGATGATCCGATCGGAGTGGCAATGTGGATGAACAGAGTGGCCTCGCCCATTCCGCTTGCGCCTTCGACGGCGATGACGATGGCGATGATCCGATCGGAGTGGCCTCGCCCATGCCGTTCGCGCCTCCGACGATGATGACGATGGCAATGAAGACGGCAGAGGGGCCTCGCCCATGAAGATTATCTGCTTCTCCTTGGATCCGATCGAAGTGTCATTTGTTCTTCTCTGTTGAGCTGTTGAGGGAAGCTTAGGTCTGATGGGAGAAGAGAGCGAGAGAAGAAATCAAGAGCTCAGACCAGAAGTGAGAGGAGAGAGAAGCGAATATAAAACATTATTCAGTTATACCACATCTGTCCGTACGTATGGACATAAGTGGTATAATTTTAGCACATATACCATGTCTGATGGGAGCTGATTTTTGTGCTTGGTGTGGGATATGTGCTAAATTTTTAGCATTTAGCACATATCCCACATCTACTGTGGGTGCTCTAAGTAGGTTGGGTTTGGTGTAATCTTGAAAGTAACCTAGCATGGCTGATGAACAAATTGCCAATAGGGTATGTAGGATACATGAAACACCAAATTATAAACAGATGAGATGGTGCATGCCTAACCATTTTCTTTCTATGGGTTTGTGGGTCTGTCTAGTGTCTACAAGTCTCTGTCTCTTTACATTAATCAACCAGCTCCAACAACCACATACTGACTTTTCCAGGTGGGCAAAATTACTCAAAAAAAAAAAAATGACAAGTTGCGGCTCTAGCATGTTCTGTTCAATGAAAACTGAAAACCCAACCCAAGAAATGCACTATGTCACATACGAGCTGATCTGCTCCAATTATGTATTCTGCTTTTCAATCTTTCTTTTTTCTTTTTGTTTCCCTTGTTTTTGTTCCTTAAAATCAAATCCATATTATAATAGCTGTATGGTTTGGTTGCAATCCTATGGCTATCTGACTTTGGATAAATCCACCTATTTTCCTCTACTAGCTATCTTACTAGCTAATTTTTATGCGTGGGCTCCAATTAGCTTAATTAATAAAGTCTTTTGTCGTCAAATAAGAGATCTAAAGCTCGGTCCCTATTTATACCAAAAACCAATTAAGTATTTTAGTCTGATAATAAAGAACAATCATCAGGAGCAAATGCTAGACTCTCTTTAAAATTAAAAAAAAAAAAAGAAAAAAAAAAGGAGTTTGTTAGTATTTTGCTGTCATCTTCCTAAACCTAAGCCATATTCTGGGCATATTACACCTCAATGGAGGCATATCTCCCCAGGCCTCGGTCAATAATCAGTGTTTGAATATCTTTTTAAGAGTTACTGGTTCTATCCAAGTTTGTTCATATTGCATTTGTAGTTCAGAATAAAGGAATTTACTGTCTAGGCTTTCCATAATATACTGATTATCCAAATTGAATAAGCTTTGGATGTTTTCTTGATTTTAATCCTGGCTCTACATTTTGTCCAAGTCTCTTCATCCCAATCCTAAAATGACTTGAGTGACTGCAACCTTGAGGCTGATTAAATACTACACCCTAGATTAAAATCTTTTAAAGTTCTTTGGGTAACTCCTATCCATTCATTTTTGAAATGGGTGCATTCTATTTTACGAATTCATCTATGTTTGAAAATTCTTGATTATTATCGTGTTAGTATCTATTTAATTATTTATCATATGAAAAACTCTAAACCACTTATTTTAAAATTGATAGATAAAATTTTAATAACTCCATGGTAAAAATCTAATCCCTACACCCTATGGCTATACAATTGTTCTAAGACATTCTCGAAAACATGAGACTGATATTTTTACTCCAAAAAGTGTGACACTAACTGTAGCTAGTTGCTACCTCTCATCATGGATAAATTGAGATTTTCCATTGACAATTTATTTTGTAAGGTTTCAGTAACAAAATTAAGGGTAATTAAGTGTGAGATTGAAAAAAGTCACACCAGGTGTAATATGAGCTTATATCTTACATATGTTGGTAACTCAAAAGCCCAAAATCCTCAGAGTAACTAAAATTTTATAATCTTCTAAAACAATTCAATTCTTTTTTCTTTTTTTTTTGGGGGGAAATTTCCCACTAATGCTTTCAACTTGGTTAAAAAGTAAAAAGCCTCAATTTTGTTACAGCTCAAAATAAATCAGATAAAAAAACTCAAAACAAATAAATTAACGCAGCGTTTGGCAGCACAGAGTGGGAATATGAATTGTGATTAAGAAGTCAATAAAAAGGTTTAAAAGCACAAACGCACAAACAAACCCAATGGAAATGTAATTAATTCAAACTAATTGAATTGAATTATTAAAGACTGAATCCGAACCTGGGGGAGGACCCGGGGTGGCGGAAGCGTGGCAAGGACGAAGGGGGGATGGACGGTGGAGATGAAGCGAAGAGGAGAAGAGGTGATTGGTGGAGTGAGAACGGGTGCAGGGGAGGTGGAAGAGAGGGAAGGCCTGGTTTGTGGATGTGAGTGAGAGAGAGAGAGTTTCCATTTTTGGGGAAACTAGTAGAATCATTCTTTTGATTCTTGGTTCTGGGAGTTTGAAGGAGTTCCGGTTTTGTGAAATTGTTTGGGTTGGGCTTATAGTGGATGTGGGCTAACAAAAACAAACTTTTTTTTTTTAATTTTTTTTTTTTAGGATCAACACTGAATACTTTTATTAAGTAGTTACAAAATCTAAAATAAAAAGTTGTTCTATGTCAGATGAAACATGCTCCATCCACACTAGTAAAAGAAAAGAAATAATTGCTCTCTTAGCCAAAGTATGGGCTACACAATTTCCCTACCACCTATTATGAGAGAAAGAAAAGGTTCTAAGTAAACCCACAATAGACAAAGTGTCTTTGATAATCTGACCAATAGATGGGCGACCCCAATCTGCTGTCTGCAATGCCCTGCACACCACCTCCGAGTCCCCCTCAAATTCAGACAAAGAGATACCCAGTTCAACAATAAATTTTATTGTCCTTCTTGCAGCTAAAGCTTCTACCATCTCCACTGACCCCAGATAGGTGATTTTTTCAACAAGGGCCGCAATTACCTCCCCTTTGCATCTTGAACTACAACTCCAATACTTGTCTCACTCGACTAACTGAACACAACCCGTCATAATTTGTTTTATACAACTCACCGGGAGGTCTCCATTTTATAATTCCCTGAGAAGGTTTAGTAGGAACTTATTAAAAATAAAAATAAAAATAAAAATAAAAGCTTATAAAAGAGATGGACGAGAGAAAAAAGGGAAAGGTTGTGTAAAAAAAAATAAAATAAAAAAAAAGCTGAGGGAAAGGGCTTTTGAGGAAAAAAAGAAAAAAAAGAAAAGAAACGAATGAGTAAACAGTGAAAAAGTACTTAAAAAAAAAAGAAAAAAAAAAAAAAGAGTGAGAGTGAGTAAAAAAGGCTGTTGAGAAGAAGCAGACAAAAAAGGTATCCGTTAAAAGAAAAATGTTAAAAACTACAATAAAATATTTAGGAGTGATGCACTAAAGAGTAGGATAGGTAGATTACAACAACCTAGTAAATACATATATTTATATTTTTATGTGATTTGGTGAAATAAAATTTGTCATACTCATAATATCTATAAACTAGTATATTACTGTAAATGAAAATGAAGTGCATGAAGCCTGGAATATAAAGAAAAATGGCTTTTGATGCCAAGCAGGAAGAACAGGGAAAAACTGTTTTGAGAGAAAAGTAGAGTGAAAAAACTTGTTATTAGAAGGAAAAACTTATCAAAGTGGGTTGAGACTTTTTTTATCGTTTTGAGAAGGAAGTGGGTTGAGACTTGGAAGTGGCATCTTGATGATCTTATAGAAAGTGTGAAGAAAGTGGACATGATGAATGAATCTGGGCCGTACAATTGGTAAGGACAAATTAGACAGACCAGTGCATGTGGATTAGTATGTGTTGTCCGCACAGTCTAAGCCCATGGATGAGGCAAAAGTACAGTTTGTAGTACGCGTCGACAATCGGCTTTACCACCTCTTTGGATCGACACGTTCAACTTCACGGTGCCACGTGAAACTTTGACCCCCTCACTGCCACTTTGTCTATTTTTTTTGTGGAAAATTTTAACTCTCACAACTCAAACTACCCCGAGTTGTGAACAGTATAGATCAAATCCCACATTTTCACTGCTCACAAATCACAGGATAACGAGTTGTGACAAAAACAATGGAACTTTAAGTGTCTTTAACATTACTTAATTTTTTTATTATCAAATAATACTAACAACACAATAAAACCCACAACCCACTACTTGTCAACATGATGAGGTTGTGGATCTACATGAGTTTATAACTTTACTATTTACTACTCACAACTTGCCATGATTTGTGAATAGTAGAGATCAAATAATAGGTCTATACTTTCATTACTCACAAACAGCCACGTAATAAATTGTGACAAAAATTATAGGAATTTATATATCCTTAATATTAATCAATTTTTTTATTATCAAATAATATTAACACGACAGCAAAACCCACAATCCACGACTTGTCAGCATGACCCACAACTTGTCGGCATGACAAGGTTGTGGATCTATAATTCTATTATTCATAATTTTTTATTATGCAAAAATGGTGAGTTTTGTTATATTAGTAATATTATTTAGGAATTACAATGTGGCGGGACGGGGCTAAATGATGGGATCTTTGTCCTCGCCCCGCATGATTTTGTTTTGCTCCATTCTCGTCCTACCCCACATGACGGGAAAAACTTTATCACCCCATCCCCATCCCTTGGGGTCCCGCAAAGCCTTGCCCCATATCATAAAACTCTACTTTTTGTTAATTTGTTCTACAACTAGTACAATTTTTTTTTAATTAAACTTATTTCATTAATAAAAATATACTTGAAATTACAGCTAAATTTATCCTATCGAATTAAATTAAATCATTTTTTTTAAATTGAATAATATATCAAAGTGTTTAACAAGATAATCACAAAAAAAAATAATAATAATAAATAAACCCCATCCCCGTCCCTTGGGGCCCCGCAAAGCCCCGCCCCATATCATAAAACTCTACTTTTTGTTAATTTTTTCTACAATTAGTACAATTTTTTTTAATTAAACTTATTTCATTAATAAAAATATACTTGAAATTACAGCTAAATTTATCCCATCAAATTAAATTAAATCATTTTTAAAAAAAAAATGAATAATATATCCAAGTGTTTAACAAGACAATCACAAAAAAAAAATAATAATAATAATAATAAATAAATAAATCTCATAGATAACACATAACAAAATAATAGTAGAGAACCACATTGGGTAGAATAAAATAAGCTAATATTAATATGTTTATTTAAATAGTAGGCTTTTAAGGGATGAAAAATTTACAACTATAACCCTTAGCAACGCGGGGACGGGGCAGAACAAGTCTATAAAGTTTAAACTCATCCCCGCCTCGTCCCTTGGTGCGGGACTAAAATCTTGCCCCATCACTTTTGCAAGGCGGAAAAAATCCGTGCGGGGTGAAGTGGGGAGGAGCGGGTTAAGCAAGACGGGGCAAAATTGCCATCCCTAATACTATTCCTATTTTTTGTCAGTTGGTTTTGGATTATTATCATTTTATTTTATCTTTTAAAAAATTAGTTTTGGATTGGTGATGGGCATTGGATGGATCATCGATCGGCCCAAGACGATTTTAGGATATACAGATAAGGGATATTCGTGCTAGGTCATCTTCAGTGTATAAAAGCAACGGAGGAAACAGCACAGCCAACACTGTTCTAAACGCCAAAGTTGTAGCCATATATATGAAAAAGAAAAAAATCAATTATATTAAAAATAAAATAAATTGATATGATAATGACTGATTTGTAATATAATAAATAAAAATAATATTATTTTTGTAGTTGCACGATTTTCCTGGCCCAAATTCGATTGATCAGGTCCTGACCCAAAGCGCAACCCACAATAAATATTTGTAGAGGATAGGTCAAAGAACTTGGCCTCAGCGTGTCTATTCAGTCTGATGCATGGGCAATATGGTTGCAGAAAATAAAGACATGAAAATGGATCTCTCGCGTATAAGTTTATTTCTTTAGTTCCTTATACAGAAATTTTCGTCCTCTTCTCTAAGGGACTCCACTACATTATATAGTTCCCTTCTCTCATCTCAACCCTACACTTGTTGACTATCTAAGCACCTACTTGAGTGGCTGTCCCATCAGACGCCTTCATCTCTCCCCATGTGAGTTGCAGAGGCCAAGGCGGTACTGTTCAGGGGTCATTTCCTCATTAATGCGGCCAAGAGGGTGGTTGGGGCGCAATTAATGTGGTGGTAGCTCTCCATGGGATATTTTGGATTTTATTCATTTTATATGTTGGGAGGATGAACTGAAGTGGCTGGGGAGAGCTCCTCGTATGGGCTTCGTGAGGTCCGAGGAAGAGTTACTCCTCGGACAGGTTTCCTTGGCGTTTATTGGGATTGAGTAATGCTTCATACGTGGTTTCTCTTCGGACAGGACGCTCCTCGGACGGGCCTGAATTTGGAATGGCCCATCATATTGGGCCGGGCCCCACAATTTTATGTTTAAAAATTCAAGACTAAGCAATTATTCTTATTATCGTATTTTTAAAATTAAGAACAAAATTTGGCTATAACTTACAACTCTCACTTAAACAATTAACATGATTACATATTTTGAAAATCTAATCGTTAAATTGCATATTCTTTATGTTCTTAACACACATGTAAAATTTTGTGCTAATCGGATTTCATTTACTATACGATTTATAAACTTATTTTTTTATGCATAGTTCGGATTTCATTTACTATTTGATTTATAAACTTATTTTTTATGCATAATTTTAGACTACAAAAACTAAAAATGTAAACATTTAATTGATGACATAGTTATTGATTTGATCTTCTGAAAATTTTGCAAACATAAAGGATGTAAGAAAAAAATGTAATCTAACGGTGGATTTGCCAAAAATAAAGTTTGTTTCCAAACTTTGTCTAAAAATTAATACATCATTTTTTAAATTAAAAAAAAAAAGAAAAAAAAAAAAAGAAGAAGAAGAAGCTCCATTTGGAATAGAAATCTGGAATATTGCTAGCATTACTGTATAAAACAAATTGTAATTGTTTTTAGGAATAATAGTGAAAAGCTAAAGCACCAGTATAGCTGTATAGGTAGCTTCCGCTTATCAAAGTCAAAATACCCTAGAAGAAGGGGGAAAAAGAACTTGACCATCACAAGTAGCCTGAATATTTTAAAGTAGGCTTAAGAGATAAAGCCTGATGGAATTCATCTGTACCTCTTTCTTTTAATCAATTACTTTGGAAAAGAAACACGACAGGGTAGCTTCACGTAAAGTATCTTGTGTCGAATAAATAATTTGGAATTCAAGTCCTGTTTTGATGTCTTGACCTAATGATAAAAAACAATCACTATGAATTTGACACCTTAAATTAAATTTCTATCGTATTTATTAAATACAAGAAGAGGGCAATACCAGACAAGCTTCTATAAGTAGGTTTGGTTTGGTGTAATCTTGAAAGTAAGCTAGCATAGCTGATGAACAAATTGCCAATAGGGTACGTAGGATACATGAAACACCAAATTACAAACAGATGAGATGGCGCATGCCTAACCATTTTCTTTCTATGGGTTTGTGGGTCTGTCTAGTGTCTACAAGTGTGTTTGTCTCTTTACATTAATCAACCAGCTCCAACAAGCACATACCGACTTTCCAGGTGGGCAAAATTATTCAAAAGAAAATGACAAGTTGCGGCTCTAGCATGTTCTGTTCAATGAAAACTGAAAAGGCAACCCAAGAAATGCATTATGTCACATACGAGCTGATCTGCTCCTATTATGTATTCTGCATTTCAATCTTTCTTTTTGTTTCCCTTGTTTTTGTTCCTCAAAATCAAATCCATGTTATAATAGTTATATGGTTTGGTTGCAATCCTATGGCTATCTTACTTTGGATAAATCCACCTATTTTCCTCTACTAGCTATCTTACTAGCTAACTTTTATGTGTGGATTCCAATTAACTTAATTAATAAAGTCTCTTATCGTCAAATAAGAGATCTGAAGCTTGATCCCTGCCTACACCAAAAACCAATTAAGTATCTTAGTCTAATGATAAAGAACAATCATAGATTAGACTCTCTTAAATAAAAAAATATATATATAAAAAAAAAAAACCCCTATCTTTTATGTTTTTGGGTTTAAGTTTTTATTTGGGTCACCTTTTCATTAACATGCTCTTTTAATTATTAGGTTTGTTTTGCATCCTACCTCTGCTGAAATACAAAGCATGAGAGACATTAATGACAAGCAAAGAGTTTGTTAGTATTTTGCTGTCATCTTCCTAAACCTAAGCCATATTCTGGGCATAGTACAACTCAATGGACGCATATCTCCCCAGGCCTCGGTCAATAATCAGTGTTCGAATATCTTTTTATGAGATACTGGTTCTATATCCAAGTTTGTTCATATTGCATTTGTAGTTCAGAATATAGGAATTTACTGTCTAGGCTTTCCATAATATACTGATTATTCAAATTGAATAAGCATTGGATGTTTTCTTGATTTTAATCCTGGCTCTACATTTTGTCCAAGTTTCTTCATCCCAATCCTAAAATGACTTGAGTGGCTGCAACCTTGAGGCTGATTAAATACTACACCCTAGATTAAAATCTTTTTAAGTTCTTTAGGTAACTCCTATCCATTCATTTTGAAATGGGTGCATTATATTTTATGAATTCATCAATGTTTAAAAATTCTTGATTATTATCGTGTTAGTATCTATTTAATTATTTATCATATGAAAAACCCTAAACCACTTATTTCAAAATTGATAGATATAATTTTAATAACTCCATGGTGAAACTATTGTAAGAACTCTAAAAAATCCTATCCCTACACCCTATGGCTGTACAACAATCTCGAAAACATGAGAATAATATTTTTACTCAAAATAGTGTGACACTAACTGTAGCTCGTTGCTACCTCTCATCATGGATACATTGAGATTTTCCATTGACAACTTATTTTGTAAGGTTTCAATAAGAAAATTAAGGATAATTTTATTGGGGCCGGCTCCCCTCCCGTTCTCTCCATTTTTTAAACGGATGAAAGACTCGTGTTAAATGAAAGATCTAAGGGCAGAAAACAAAGCCCCCTAAAAACCCAATTTACCTCTGTCAACCAAACCTTTTAGCAACCAATCTCCCTTGGTAAGCCCATCGAACCACCGGCAACTTCCCATGGCAGACCCACTGCCTCCTATACACCAATACTGCAATCAGATTCCAAATGTTTTCCTTTAAGAGAATACATTAGGTCCGGAGCTGGCATAAAGCAGCTCTTTTACGCTACCAATAATAATGTGCCACGTCAACCAATAACTTTAAACTTAATACTCCTTATTACACAAGATTATAACCCACAAAATATCCCAAAACTCAAGTGTATTCTTCTCTCTGATCCCTCTCATCTCTATTGCTCTCTCCCTCTCATCAAAACCTAGTGCTAATCTACCAAAGCTTCTTTGACCAAAGCATTTAAGCTTTATATTCCAGATTTTGACGTATCATCTGTGAGCACTGGAAGGCCAAGCACAGATTGCATGTTTCCTTCTTTTTTTGACAATATAGAATCCGGGTTGAGCCAGCAAACACAATCAACAAAACCCCCTAATCATTCTGTGCATCTAGCAACAAAAACCCCAACAAACCAACCAACAAAAAACCTAGCAAATCCAACAAATTTTAGCAAAAAAGAAGAAGAAGAAACAAAGCCCCAAATAATAAAACAAAACATAAAACAGCCCCACCCACTCAGACACGCACACACTCGTTCATCACTTATTATTGTAGGATTGTTTATTGTTAAAATCACTCATCTTCTTCTTCTTCTTATTGGTGGCAGATCTGGTAAGTTGGTGACGATGGTAATGAACAGGAGGCCAATGAAGAGGATGAAGAGGAGGATCTTTGCTGATCTCTACGACTTCCATACCTTCCCCACCACTACCACCATTAACACCGAGGACGAGTAGCCCTTTAGAGTAAAGATAAGATCTTTTTTGGAAAAACATGCTCACCCCACGCTCTCGCACTCTGCCGCCTTGCTTCCCCATTTTTTGGACTCAATTGTTGGAGCATCATTGTTGGGTGATGGCAGGTCGGAGGTGGTGTGGGTGATGGCAGACCGACGTTGGGTTTTGATGAGAGAGAGAGCAACAGAGATGAGAGGGATCAGAGAGAACAATACACTTGAGTTTTGGGATATTTTGTGGGTTATAACCATGTGTAATAAGGTGTATTAAGTTTAAAATTATTGATTGACGTGGCGCATTATTATTGGTGGCTTAAAAGAGCTGCTTTACGCCAGCTCCGAACCTAATGTATTCTCTTTCCTTTAAAATTTTGGAAATCTATAATTTTGGAACTGACAAACCCTTCAGAAACACCAAATTTACAAACCCATGATTCGTGTTTTTTTCTTCATTTATTTCGTCTTCTTTTTCTTTAAAAATTTTCGAACATTAGGTTTTTTCTTTTTGTCCACTCTTTATGACTTTCATAATTGCCATTCAATCTTTCATCCTATTGTACTGTTTATTGTCTGTTTGTATTAATTTAGTACAAACCCACAAAAAAAAGCAATTGAAGCTAAAGAGAATGTGAGTTACAAAAACAAACCAAGCGAACCCAACAAACAATTTTAAAGCCGAAGGAAAGAAATTGAGAAATGGGAAAAGAAAAGCAGGAAATTACGTGGAAGGAGGAAACAAATCCTGAAGAAATTTTGGTACTGGGTAACTGGGGATTGTCCTTGAAAGTGGTGAAGCAATCTGCGAGAAATTTGGTGAGGTCTAACCTGGTGCCTTCCTTCAAAGTGATGAAACAATCTTGGTGTATGGGCGGTAGTGGGTCTGCCATGGGAAGTTGTTGGTGGTCCGATGGGCTTACCATGGGAGATGGGTTGCTAAAAGATTTGGTTGAGAGAGAGAGAGAGAGAAATTGGGTTTTGAGGAGGCTTTGGTTTCTCCCCTTCGATCTTTCACTTAACACGTGTCTTTCATCCGTTTGAAAAATGGAGAGAACAGGAGATTTTGTAATGGGAGGGGAGCTGGCCCCAATTTTATTGGCCAAACCTTTAGAGGCTGTTTGGATTGAGTTTTTTGATAACTCAATTCTCTGTTTCCATAACTCATAACTCAAAAATGGTGGAACCCATAATAAAAAGGTTGTTTGGTCAAACGATAACTCTGTTTCCATCACTCAATTATCTGATTTTTGAGTTGAGTTATGAAAACTGAAAACAACAAAATGCTGTTTTCAGTTTCCATAACTCATAACTCAATGGCATTTCCGTAAATAAATACACATGAGGGACCCACAGCCGCAACTTTTGACCACCTTTTGAATAATTTTTTTTTTTTTTTTTTTTCTCTGGGTTGACGTTGTTCTTTTTTCTTTTTCTTTTTTTCTTTTCCTGGGTTGGCTTTTTTTTTTTTTTTTTGGGTTGACTGTTTGGTTTTTTTTTTTTTCCCTGGGTTGGCTATTCGGTTTGGTTTTTTTTTTTTTTAGCTTCGGTGAGTTGGGTACTAAAAAAAAAAAAAAAAATGTACTGGTTGACAGGTGTGAGACTCATGAATAGTGTGAAAAAATTTAGTGATGAAAATAAAAGTGATGTTGCCAAATGAGTGTGAAAAAATGAGTGATGAGTTATGAGTAATGAGTGATGAAAATTGAGTGACGGAAATTGAGTTATGAAAAATCCTTACCCAAACAGGCCCTTAGATTCCTAAAGTCCTTTTTTCTTTTTCTTTTTTGCTTTCTGTCTAGCCTCCACATTCACAAAATTTAGCAAGAATTGTCATTTGAATTTAACTTTGATCAAATGCTTCATTTATTTTTTTTGATAGAAAAATAGAATGTTGACATTAATCAGTTCTCTGTAAGTTTTGTATGAACTTCTAGACAAGGCAGTCAAATAAATTCACCTCTTAAAACAAAATTAACAAATTCTTAATAGCCGTTCTAGGATAACCATGCCAAAACTATTCAAAGGCATCATTCAGAAAAGTCCTCAGACAAAATTAAATCTGGAATAAGAATTCATTACAAGATGGGACCAAAAATATGAATTTCAATCCATGGTCTTTTATTTATTTATTTATAAATAATTATCCAAGAGGGAAAAAAGAGGAGTTTAGGAGAGATGCAATAACATTTAAGGCATCTCCTTGTTGATAATTCCATAGTCAATGGGGGGAGCGGGGATTATCTATGGTCATTATAAACATAACTTCATAAAAAATTTACTATTAATATACCTAACTTTGAGCTTGCTTAACCAAATTGAAAAACTTACAAACTTCAGGGACCTCCGTGAATTTAACACATTGTTTTAATGTGCTTTAAGGGGCTGGCTTCACAAGAATATAAAAATTTAAACACGTCAGTAACTCTGTTTATCTCTCATGTTTTCCATGCAGCATAAAAAGAACCAGTAGTCATTGACAAATTATCATATTGACTACAATAATTACAGCATTTTAAATTTAATATTATAATCTCACCCAAGTTTATTCATTTTTCTAATTCAAATACTTCCTGCTTGATGTATATCTAATCCTATTCCCCTAACCTAATAATATACAAGATGAAAGCTTACTAGGTTATCTTCTAAATCGTGATCCCTTGTTTGGTCTATCTCTGCCATCCCATGCTGAAGCCCAGAAGAATAAAGACATCCAGAAAAGAACTGCTAAGAAGATCTGTACTCTGTCTTGAAATTTGGACAAAGATGCTGCAAGTCCTGTTCCCAAAAGGATGAGAAGAGTTGAGTGAGTACCAAACTTCAGGCACTTCAAAAACATAACTATAACGTAATCCACACAAAAAAGAAATGATTTACAACATCTAACAAGCTCATATCATCAAGGCAATCTAGTCGTCATTCTATTCAAACAAACAAAATTTTAACATCTTTAACAGTTTAACCAATACCATTACATAAGAGTATCAAAAAAAAAAAAAAAATTGCACTACATGAGAGAAAAATTTATTTCACAAGGAGATAGAACACAGTTACACAGGAGGAAAATGGACAGAGAGGAGGGAGGAAGAGGTTTATCCCACAACAGCCAGGGTGTGAAAAGACATCAACCAAATACTTCCCAGTTCCCAACCTGATAATCATACATTTACATGCATCAATCTTGTTGATATTTGGGAAATACCATCCACAAATCGATCTCTCTTTAACATTCTCATTTATTTGTGATCCACAGCCAGCCTAATAGTATACATACAAATGAATGAGAGCTTCATTCTTTTGAAAAAGTAAAAAGTCTCATACTAATACATACAAATGAGAGCTCTTCTCTCAAAGGGGAAAAAATATATAATGTTTTATTCCATTGCTTGTCCATCATCATACCAACCAGTATTTCCTTTCCTCTTTACTTGTTCATTTCTTAAAATATTCACTTTAGGAAGGCAGGGCCACCAAGTTGAATAAAATTTGACATGTACACTCAGTGTAATGTCTACTGGTTAACGCAACTGAAGTCATTTAGAAACTGGTTAATAGGACCTAAAACAGGAATTACATAAAAAAATTCATAGTATTCATCATATATATATATATATATATAAACAACATAATTTGAAATGTTCATCTCCGCTTCCCCATTTATAAATAATTCATAGGACAACTTTTAGCTTTATTTAAAACCTATGAGAGCCATAATTGAGTCATTGGTACATGCAATCAGATGTTACTCAATGCTAAACATTATTTTCTATAACCAAATAACAGAGCTGTTATCAATTCAAGGTGGTTTCAATATGCAAATCTGAATTCAAACAGGACAAGTTCTAAAGGAATTGGAGACAACAAAAAAGAGCTTCTCAGACCTTCCAACTAAGTAACAATGAGCCAAAGGAAAATACTTTCAATTCCGGGAAAAAATCTACAGTGGCGGGAGCTTTCAACATGCAGCCCCACACTGATGCATTTGGCGTGGAAAGCATGCCTTGGTAATTTGTATCAATTCCTAATAATTTTTTTTTTTCAAGATTCATTCCCTTTTTTCCTCTCTTCTTTTCTTTTTTGGTACCAAAAAAAAAAAAAAAAACTAGAGGCCAAATATCATATGCCACAAAATGCACTCAGCGTTACGCCAGTTTAATTTAATTTTTTTTTTTTTTTTTGATAATTTAGGGAACCTTTTTAAAGAAAAGCTCTTTGAACTCGCCTCTAGCCAGTAAAATAAAACTAAAACATAATTCAAGTGTTGGATTAGGCATTCTCTTTGTTCTTAACCTGCACGCAAAATTTCAATTTAATCAAACACTTTACTCAAACATTATTTAATTCTAAGCCATTAACTCATATTTTTGTGAACAATTTTAAAGCACCAAAAAAAAAAAAAAAAAAAACCCCTTGAAATTTAAATATTTTCATAGACTGATATCAATCATCTGCAAATTTTTGCAAGCATGGAAATCCAATTGAAAGTTATTAATTTATTAGTTTAACAACATTGAAAAAAGTTACACTAGGTGTAATATGAGCTTATATCTTACATATGTTGGTAAGTCAAAAGCCCAAAATCCTCAGAGTAACTAAATTTTGTTACAGCTCAGAATAAATCAGATAACAAAAACTCAAAACAAATCAATTAACGCAGCGTTTGGCAGCACAGAATAGTGTGCACGGAGTGGGAATATGAATTGTGATAAGAAGTCAACAAAAAGATTTAAAAGCACATACGCACAAACAAACCCTATGGAAATGTAATTAATTCAAACTAATTGAATTGAATAGAATTAAAGAGTGAATCCGAACCTGGGGGCGGGTCGGAGTCTGGGGGAGGGCCCGGGGTGGCGGACGCGTGGCAAGGACGAAGTGGGGATGGACGGTGGAGATGAAGCGAAGAGGAGAAGAGGTGATTGGTGGAGTGAGTTCGGGTGCAGGGGAGGAGGAAGAGAGGGAAGGCCTGGTTTGTGGTTGTGAATGGTTTAAAAGTGTACAGAGTGGAACTTGCATGTGAATGTGAATGTGAGTGAAAGAGAGAGAGAGTTTCCATTTTTTGGGGAAACTAGTAGAATCTTTTTTCTTTTTTGATTCTTGGTTCTGGGAGCTTGGAGGAGTTTCTGTTTTGTGAAATTATTTGGGGGTTTTATAGAGAAGGAGTTTTGTAGTGGGCTTTGGGTTGGGCTTATAGTGGATGTGGGCTTACAGGAACAAACTTTGTTTAAAAAATAAAAAAATAAAAAAATAAAAAAATCTTAAGAAATTTTCAGCCAACTTAGGGTTTTCCCTTCTAATTTTTGTGGGGTCACCCATTTAGCCAAGGACAAAAGGGTATGCTAAGTTTGACTCTAGACAAGTAAACCATACGGTCCATATCGTCCCAACAAAACCAATTTTATCATATTTTCAATCACCTTAATTCCCCACTTGGTTTTGAGCTTATGCTATTAAGTTACAGGTAAATGATTTGTATGTGATAAGATAATCATAAAATTTTGACTAATATATCTTACAATTCATATTGTTTGTTGACCATAATCCATAACCCTTGTTATCATAGGGAACATATCCTAAATATCTATTAAAATTTTTATGTTTGCTTCTTTCCCTTGTTTGAGGCAAGCTATAAATATAGAATAAAGTATTTCCTTACACACAACAAATTGAGTTGGAAAGAAGTTGTTGATAATAGATTACCGAGAGAAATAGGTAAAAGAAATTTCTATCCCATATGTAATAGTTGGTCCCAAATTTAGGTATAGAAGTGCTAAATTGAGTATATCACTACACATTGGAATTCAACTACATACTTGTAATTTGGGCAGTTGCTTGAACACTTATTTTGATACCTTTTTTGTTATGAAAATTAACATTTAAAAGAGGTATTTAATAGACATTCATGCTTTAATTCAAAAACTTATTTCGTTATAGGTTAAAATATATAAATTAGTCTCACTATTTTTCACTATTTCTTGAAGTGGGCTTCACATTCACACTAGACTGGAGAATGTCCCTCATCACTTTTTCACTACTGCTTGACATGGACTTCACACTCACACTAAACCCCAACATGGCCGAATATGAAAAACTTTATACACCATTATAGTAATACGTTGTAGTCAGATTCTCTTCTATTAATGACCTTACTTTAGACGCATGTCTTTCTCTATATTTAAGATTAGGGTGGTGTTTATTTCACAATCCACACCACTTGTAGCACACAAATGTATATGCATAATCATTTTTTGCCCTAAAATCATGATTATTTCAAAAAAAAATTAAATAGTCACGATTTCAATGCAAAAAAATGTATATGCACAATAAGTAGTATGTACTAATATTTACCTTTTTAAGGTTATAACTTATAACAATCATATGACAAACCGTCCTTTCACATCTAATATATATAAATAAATAAAAAAAACAAGCTCAACTTATGGACCAAGTTTATATGTACTTTTTTCTTGGAGAATGTATCGGAGTTATGGACTGAAGAACATAAAAGGGCATTTCAGCAATTTAATTGAAGAACGTGAATAGCCTTGTAAATAAGTTTGGAATGCTTGCGAGTCCATTAAATCATGAGAAGTACGCAATGCATTAGTTGAATTGCACCAAAAGTCTCACTAACTTGTTGAATAAAAGATATATTTCTCATCTATATTAGACTCTTCCAAAATCTAGCAAATGAGCTTAGATTGTGTTTGGATGGCAAAGTTTGGATTTGGATTTGGATTTGGATTTGAAATCCATTGATTTTATTTGGTTCTTTAGAGAATTAGAGAATTTCTAAAACCAATTAGCTTATGCACTATACAATAGTCAAAACACAGAAAATTTCTTGTATTTTTTGTGTGTGTATGCGTATCTCTTATGTTATACCATTTCATCAATAAATAAATAAAAATTTTCATTTGGTATTGTTATTATCATATATCTCTTATGTTACTTTGTATATTTTATGCCATTATAAAATAAAATATATTATTTAATTAAGAGTCTTACTAACGAATGTTCTTAGGGCATTTGTTATTTAACCATTTTAGAAAATTTTTACTATTTTTATTGGAAATATAAAGTTATTAAAAAAGTTAATTACTTTTTTTCTTTTTGCATAAAAAGTTTCTAAAAATATTTGCTAAACCTATCATTTTACTCTTTTTCTATTAGGTTATCCGTTAACTTTTCCTTTTAATTTATCTAAAATTAATTTTTTAATATACATATGATGTTTTCTAAAACTATTATTATACTCTAATGTCTAATCTTTAATCTATTTAACAAAAAAGATTTTATTTACAATTTTTAAAGAATGTTGATTGTGATTAATATAATCTAAAGGAACATTACACATGACTTATTAAAAAAATATTTGTTTTGAATTATATAAACTGACTCATGAGTTTTTCTTATATAAAATAAAACAATGAAATGCATCATGTTGATATAAATGTATGTGTATTGTTTTAACTTTTATGGATTTAAAAAAAATATTGATATTTAAATTTAAAATGTCTGAATTCGTCACTTCGTGTACTGTATTAAAATGTTTTATAATATAACTTTTTTAATTGGTTAGAAAATAAATTTATTAGGATATATTGACCTTTATATAGTTTTCACATTTCACACATTCATGAGATGAAAAATTTGAATGTTAGTGTATCGCTTTTTCGGAAAACCAATGTTCGTATATCTTAAACTATATATAGAGGTTTGGTTGTTTTGGAATGATAGGAACGTGTTTGGAAATAGTTTATTTTTGTTAGCTTATTTGTATACTATTTATTAAAAAATATAATTTTTAGTAAGTTTTATGTTAAATGTGAGATTAAAAAAAAAAATATATATATATATATATATATATAAAACAAATAAGCTGGTTCTTTTGGCTTGGCTGTCTATGGTCTCTGTTGGTGCTTTGTCCTGCTGTTGTAACAATGGCAAAGAAGGAGTTGTTGAAGGAATATGAAGGTGATGAGTCCAACAAGAAGGAAGTGTCTCGCAGTGACTTCCCTCCAAACTTCTTCTTTGGCGTGGCCACTTCTGCCTATCAGGTGGAAGGAGCCTACAAGGAGGGTGGTAGTGGTCCAAGTATTTGGGATGCTTTTTCACACACTGAGGGAAAGATCGTTTACAAAAGCAATGGTGATGTGGCAGTGGATCAATATCATAGATACAAGGAAGATGTTGAACTTATAGCCAAGTTGGGATTCGAATATTATCGCTTTTCCATATCATGGTCTCGTATCTTCCCTGATGGTTTAGGAACCAAAATCAATGATGAAGGGATTAATTACTACAACAATCTTATTAATGCTCTTCTTGAAAAAGGTATCTAGCCTTGCATAACTTTGTACCATTGGGATCTTCCTTTGCATCTTCATGAGACAATGGGAGGGTGGTTGAATAAGCAAATTGTAAAATATTTTGCAATCTATGCAGACACTTGCTTTGCAAGTTTTGGTGATAGAGTAAAAATCTGGATTACAATTAATGAGCCCCTTCAAACTGCTGTGAATGGATATGATATGGGGGGATTTGCTCCTGGAAGATGTCAAGGTTCTTCAATAGAACCATATTTGGCTGCGCACCACCAGATCTTGGCCCATGCAGCAGCTGTTTCAATATACAGAAGCAAGTATAAGGACAAGCAAGGGGGACAAGTAGGCTTGGTGCTAGACTGTGAGTGGGCAGAGGCTAATTCAGAAAACAAATAAGCTGGGCCAAAGAGGCACATAATCACATTGATATATAATAATAAAAAAAAATCAATTTCTTAATTATTCAAAAATTCTGTAGACATGTCAAACAATTCTGATTTCAAGAAAGCGGTATTTTTTTTAGGAGGAAAGCTACTTTACCCGTGGATACAAAGGCAACCACACGAGGCAAAAGCAGCCTGCGTATGTATGTATCCACTAATACTATAGATGGAAATCATAATCAGGTCGTGGAAACATGACGTCTCCATGTATGCTCTTCTTTTATTAAAAGCTGGTCCCATCTCTGATCAATAATGAGAGAGAGATTGAGATTGAGATTGAGATACATGCATATAGCACGATTTCCATGATAGATCGTAAACTAGAACTAGATGGACACTCACACTAGTAGCTGAAACTGTCTATTGCCAAAGCAAAAAGATTCTTGCTGCTAAGTAAGTTTCTGTTTTTGAGTACATAGACATATCTTGTATATGGAGCATCTCAATGCACGTTTAATAATGAGAATCCTAAAAGCAACAACAATCTCTCAATTATGACATACCCAATTTTTTCTTTTTTGAAAAAAAATTGAAGAAATGGATGTTGCAGTGTTGCACAGTGCACATCAGAAATCAGAATCATTGCTAATTCTAATATTTAATTACATAATCTTTTTTCACAGCACACCATTACAGAGAGAGAACAACCACCTTGACACACTAAATTTCTTTTCGATCTTCCAGTAATACTAACTGCTGGTAGTGTCTCTTTAAGGTTAAGATACTTTTTAGAATCAAATATTGCACGTCTACACAAGAAGAGAGAGGTTTATAACTTAATGGACCTCTCTTAAAAATAATTTTAAAAAAAAGTTTCTACATAGAGAAATTAACTAATGGTGATCAGTGATTGAGAATATGAGATCATGGTTGATAGAGCTTATTTCCACATCTGCATTTCCAAGAGAGGAGATAGTAGCTATCATCTTCTCCCCGAGTTTTTGCACTGAAACCATTCCTTTCGTGAGGAATAACTAGAGTAGCCATGCAAGGTCTGCAATTTAAGCACTTGTTGACACAACCAGGTGGCTTTGATCCCAACACCATTTCACTTTGCTCTGTAGTCTCACCATAGCCAGAAGACAATGATTCAACTGCATGCCAAAACCACAAGAAACAAGCAACACCAACAACAGTGAAATGGAAGATGTAGCACAGTGCAGTGATAAATTCATAATGGCACAGATAGAGAGCAGTGAGATCAAGAAAGAAATGAAAAGGGGAAAGGAAAGCTTTCATATATACAGAACATATAAAGAGACAATACAATTAATTTGAAAGATGCATGCACTTTGGATTTTTTTTTTTTTTTTTCCTTCTAGTGTGAACATGAAGCAAAAAGCTGTGAACAGTTTTTTTTTACTGAAATGGGCTGGTTTTGCTTTACCTGATTTGGGAGGTAGAATTGTGATAGAAAAGATGAAAACCACAGTGACAGCAACTTTCAGGCCAAGTAGATAGGTTATTGGGGCCATAAGTTGTGATAAGTCCGAAAATATTTACTTCTGAATCTGATGTATGTTACAGTGAAGAATGGGATGTTGAGAAAGAAGAACAGGAGAAACTTTAAAAGGATTGGATCCTTGGGGTGGTTTGATAGATAGAAGAGAATTAATGGGTACAGTATTTATATAGTAGACAGAATTGAAGTCTGTTTCCTGTAGAAGAGACATTTCTCTGAAGCCATGGCATGCTCCCCAATTAAAAAACGTTTTCAGTAGAAAAATGTGTTTTCTTGGTCGTTTTGGGAAACTGGTGCACTGACTTTAGGTGGTGAATGACTGAATTGACCATTTGATAATGTTTAGGTGACTTGACTGAAATAATCTATAGTGACAGCTAGTAGTAACCCAAGTTACCTTTAATCACTAGGAAATTAAAATGCTTGCTGCAGCACCAATTAATATAATTGGATTTTCTTTCTCAGGAAAGGAAAAAAAAAAAAAAAAGGAATTGGATTTTCTTTAACTTCCTAGGATGTCTTATTTTTGCGATTGAAAAAGTGATTTTGTTGTCCTTGTTTACCATTTAAAGGCAAAAATAAAGACAAATAGGAGTAATTGTAGTTTGTTTTAGATGACGAAGTTAATTAAAATCAATAGGAGGGTCCCGAGGAGCACGAGCATGCACAAATGACTCCAACTTGGAAAGCGGAGTCTTTTGGCTGAATATTGTTAAATTTGAAGTTAATTTGTGTTATAGGTACTGTTCCAACTTAAAAGAGAGTAAATTTCGGCAATACCATTGCCGAAATTCAACAAAAGTAGGAGAGAGAAAGAGAAAAAGTAGGAGAGAGAAATTTTTGATTTTCGGCAATACCATCACCGAAATTCCTTTTGTCCATACTTGCTGCCTGAGTGGATGCTCGAAGTGTGAGTGCGCGCAAGGAAAACCAAACGTGGCAATGGCATTGCCGAAATAGGAGGGGAAATTTTTTTTTTTCCCTCCTATTTCGGCAATGCCATTGCCACATTTCACTTTTTTTTTTTTTTTTTTTAAGAAATGATATTTGCACACAATTTTTACAATAATTTTACAACATTTTCATAACAAATCACAGGTAATTAGTTATTATTAGTTAAAATTTAAATTTAACATTGAGATTACTTTTTTAATCTAACAATAACAACCTACCACTTAAAATTTGTTGTAAAAACATTGTAAAAATTGTGTGCACATATCATTTCTTAAAAAAAAAAAAAAAAAAAAAAAGTGAAATGTGGCAATGGCATTGCTGAAATAGGAGGGAAAAAAAAATTTCCCCTCCTATTTCGGCAATGCCATTGCCACATTTGGTTTTCCTTGCGCGCACTCATACTTCGAGCACCCACTCGGACAGCAGGTATGGGCAGAAGGAATTTCGGTGATGGTGTTGCCGAAAATCAAAAATTTCTCTCTCCCACTTTTTTTCTTTCTCTCTCCTATTTTTGTTGAATTTCAGCAATGGTATTGCCGAAATTCACTCTCTTTCCTCAGATTTCTAAATAAGTTGGAACAGTACCTATAACACAAATTAACTTCGAATTTAACAATATTCAACCAAAAGACTCAAAGAGTTTTAAGTAAAAAAATGAGGCTATTTTGGGTAATTGGATAATTACAAACTACTTATAAAAGAATATATATATATATATATATATAAGATAGGTATAATGATATGATTTGAAAATTTTCACAACTTCTAAGATGATTTGATTGATACTAATAAAAATAGGATTTTATTAACTAATATCCAAGGGGTATTCGTCTTTTGTACAATAAGTACTTTTAAAAAGTTTTTATAGAAAAAAAATATATATAATTGATTTTTTAACTGTTTTTTTTATATTTTCAATAAAAGTGGTATAATAAATTAGGAAATACTAACGGATACTGTTAAGGTAATGGTTTATAATCCATTTAAAAAAAATTTATGAGAAAAGAAAAAAAAAACAATTAATATGTTAACAGTTTTTTCCATTTCCTATAAAAGTGGTATCAAAACTTTCCTAAAATGGATTGTTAACCATTACCCTAAGGGTACCCATTAGCATGACTCAATATTTAAGTAATTATACCAATAATTATGAATATTATTATATTTCATTCTCAAAAAAAAAAATTATCATATTTAACATTATTGTATATATACTTTCCCAAAACTATCTCATGCTCTAAAGTATACATTCAAATTTTTTTTGTTGGGACAGATCAAGTAACATCTTAAATAAATTTATGTTAAAAGAAATTTTGATCCCTAAAATTTAGATAAATTTTAATTTTTGATAGATATAATAAATTTTGATTTTATGATTTCCCGTTAATGGTAATTTTTTTTTACTATTAAATAAAATTCTAATATATAATTTTCTTATTTTATGTAGACAGGCTTATTAATAAATTTTGCTTTTGTTTTTTTATAAGTTCTCAATCCTTAATTGATTAAAAGATATTTTATCACTTATATTTACAGGGATTGATGGTCATAAATTTTAGTTTGATTTTTGATGTGTAATTAAAAAGTCAAAATCACCCATAGGAGTTGTCCAAGAAAACTGCTTTCGTCTAATAAGAAGAAGATCATTGTCCAGAAGGAAATAGCAAAGTAGTATTACCAAGAAAGAGCAAGTTTGTCTATGTAAAAGGCACTTAGTAAATCCTAAGGTGTTCTCTGCAAATCAAGAACAGTTACATTATAATTCGCTTTCATAATTCACTTTTCCAATACTTGGGGTGAATTCTTTGAAATTCACTCCAGTCTCTCCCTTAAGTTTACATATCTTTCACGATGATAGTGACATCTAACAAGTAAATCGATTTCAAACTCTCTATAAAAGAGACTAAAGACTCTATTTGATAGAGGAGTTTGAGTAATATTGTTTATAATTTTTTTGAAATACATGCATGTTAGTGAAAAAATATATGTAATATTGATTAAAAACTAAAAATATATTGTTTAGATAGTCTACAAAAAGAGCCTAAATCCAAGCAAAGTTATGCACAACCATTCATCTAATTCTCATACTTGAATCCTTGAGAGATACAGAGTACAGACTTAATTGTCAGAGGTCTTTAGCGAGTTCCACCTCGGGGAAACTCTGATAATCTTTCTTCTTTTTTCAGGTTATTGAGCCACTTTAGTATACGGAGTTTGCAGCCTGGCTACTGGTTTCATACTTAATTCTACTTTAAATTCACATGAAATGATGAGATTTTTCATTATTTTTCCAATGGTAGCATGCATGATGGAATAAACTGTTTAAATGTACGGACGGAACTACTCTACAGAGTCGGTGACTGTGAAAATAGTAGGTATTTTAAAGCTAGACTCTAACACACAGTTTAGCACTGTTTGGGAGATTCTCAAATAAATTAATAAATAAAGAAATAAAAACAGTGTTTGAGGAACGCACTAGCTCTCTAAAGTACGGGTGGCGTCTTCTAATCACCATAAAGAGTCATAGAGAGACATCCAAAACGCACTGTCGTATTCAAAATGACAATACTGCCCCTCCGCAAACGTAAAAAGAGAAACGGTTAAAAAAGCTGTGGGCCTGGACCTTTCCATTAACTTTTTCTGTGTTTCTTTTGGACTTTCTCTCTCAGTAGCTCAGGTTCTTTATTTATTTATTTATTTTTCTACTTCAAGATGTGGAAAATTAACTGCCTCCTAGGAAAACTGCAAAGACTTTCTTTTAATTCAATTCAATCTCTGGCATTCCCAATGAACTATATTCAATTTTTGTTTTTGTTTTTTTATAAATAAATATTTCATGTATTGGTGTGCATGGAAAAAGTGAGAAGGTCAGACTGGAATTTTTATATATATTTTAAAAGACCTTGTTATGCAATGTTTAGACAAGTTGAGGTCGAATTTTATTGCGCTTTTTTTTTTTTTTTTTTTTTTTTTTTTTTTTTTTTTTTTTTGGGTTTAGTTAATGGCCTAAAAATTAGAGATGATAAAATTCAAGCTCGTCAATTTTGTGTCTGTTTGGAATTCGTTTATTTTGTTGAAATTAAAATTTTTTTACTGAAAGTATTGTAAATAAAGGTAAAAGTTAGCTGAAATAATACAGTGAGACTTATAAATAGTACCAAAGAGTGCAGTGAAACCTATAAATAATAGTAAAAATAAACTAAATAGTAAAATAAGTTGGTAAAAATAATTTTTGCCAAACACACACTTCATTGCAGCTAGCTAGCTATTCTAGATTCAATCAATCAGTGACACTTGCATTGTTTTACTACAATTTGCTACACATTATAACTCTACCCTAAGAACATCCACAGTAATGAAGTTAAAAATTTAGCTTTTTAGCTCCACCAAAAGTTACTTTATCTATTTTACTTACACATATGCTATAGCAGTGGATCTATTTTAGTTTTCAACACAATAAAATAATATAAACATCACAATAAAATAATATATTCCTACAATAAAATAATATATCCCACTACCCAAAAAACATCCACAACACTAACCACAACCACCTCTACCATCAGCCACAGTCACAACCACACCCACAACCACCACCACCACCATCAGTCCATAGCAGCAAAAAAAAAAAAAAAAAAAAAAAAAAAAACCACCAATCGAAATCTCCAATATTTTTCCTCAACCCAGACTAAACAAAATCATCAATCACAAATAAAATAAAAAATCACCAATCACAAAGCTGGGCTTCGGTGAGAAGGACAGTGTCAGCGTGGGCCTGATCGGTGGAAGAGAAGTGGGTCTAAGGTGGATGGGTCTGATCGGCGAAAAACCAAAGCAATGGTCTAATCAGCGTTAGGTGAGCATTGAGATGGAGGACTGGGCGGAAGTGTGGGTCTGATCAGCGGAAAACCAAAGCAATGGTCTGGGTGGAGGCGTTGAGTTAGAGACGTGGATCGGCAGAGCATGATTTAGGGTTTGGTGAGCGTTGAGATGGAGGACTGGCGGAGGCGTGGGTCGGAGACGTGGATCGACAGCTTGGGGCTTAGGTCGGCTTGGGCCGGTGACATTGAGGTCGGCGGAGGCGTGGGTTGGGGAGAGAGAGAGAGAGAGAGAGAGAGAGAGACTTTTTATTATTTTAATCAACTGACAAGAATAAAATATTTTTTTTTTAGCTCTCATGAACAGTGCACATCTATAGATAGATGTGCACTGTAGCAATGGAGCTAAAAAAGATAGATTTAGCTCCACTGCTAGAGCATGATTTTGGTGTTTAAGGAGTTAAAATATAGCAATATACTAATATAGCACCACTGCTGTAAATGCTTTAAGGATAGTCTATTACTCACTTAAAGGGTTAACAAAAAAAAGAACATTAATAGTGGAATGTAAATTAAGTATATAGTGTAGATAAAAAATGATTATAAATTTTCTCAAAAAATGGAAAATATTGCCATTTTAATTTTTTTTTTTTTTTTTTGCATTAAAATGTACATTTTACATTCCACTATTCATATAATATATAAACATTTGTCATATCAAAAACTAACTAACATAAGAGTTATTTTATTTATTTGTAAACTCTAAATGGTCCTATTGTAAAATAATTCATAAAATAAAGATGAAACTTTTTTTATAGATTTTTAAAGTGGATGTAAGTCATAATCACATCAAACTTTGATCTCTATCTCGTTCATTATTTACTCTAATAAGTTCATTGTATCCATTTGGATTTTTTTTTTTTTTTTGGGGTAAAATGAAGTTTAGGTGAGGGGAAGGCTACCAATATCAAGATTAGGGCAAGCTGTAGGCCTCAGAGAGAACTTACGTTGAACTTGTAGATGACCCACTAAGGAGGACTGCTGACAATAGGACTCGAATCTAAATCTTTTGGACAAAACATTCGAGCCTTACCAACTAAACCAACTCAGTTAGCATTCATTTGGATATTGTTGTATTTAGAAAGTAGGTTTTTTTATTCATGCTTTGATGGTCTTCAAAGCATGTTACATAATTCGAGAAGCCGCCTCTAGCTTGCATGTTGAGCGAGCAAGTGAGAAAGTCTGTTTCCCTACTCCCTAGTGTCCCACAGGGGCAAATCAATGGTGCGAAAATTGAGTGCAAGTTGCTGTATACCTGAGCAGAGAAAAGGAGCCACAGCCTAGGCGTCATTTGCTGCAACAACGATCGATGACACAACCACCTGTGAATCACTCTCACGGATGATATATCTCGCAGGCAAAGTCTGCAGCAAATAGAGATTTCCTTCCACCATGCTGTCATTCATTTCAGTTGGACCATATCGCCCACTGCACGCAAGTGAGATAACAGTAGCTAGAGTATTTAACCATTTATCCTGGCATGTGCTCATACAAACTGTGAGTTCAAAATTTGAAGATATTCAATATGTAGTTAAAGTAATCAAGTGATCAAGTTGAAATCACAGGATCCCCATTGATGCCGCTATGGAGTTCAAACCTTCACAAGGTTCTTAGAGTTAGTCGCAAGTTCCAGCAGTGAAGTGTGAGTGTATTATCTATGAGCATCTATATGATTGAACAATTCAAGGGTTTTGAGTTGTTAAGAGCATCCACATCAGTTCATGGATAATCTTGCAAAATACAAAAAACAGCTTTTTTTACACATTTTGATGAAAAAAACACCCACATTAGTGGGTGTAAAATTGTGTATAAATATACAAAAGCTACAGTAACTATGCATATATACACGGTAACTGTAACTCTTCTATACATTATTTTAATAATTTCTAATTTTGCTCCTTTTTTTCTCTCTTCTCCATCTGCAAAACTAACGCCCTCATCATCTGCTTCTTCCTCTGATACACACACTCCCACAGAAAAAATAAAAAATCAACAACAAAATCACCCACAAACACCATGTACAAAACCAAACACACCCACACATGGACACACCAACGAAGACAAAGAGAGTGGATCGGTGCTTGTGGTGGATCAACGTGCGTGGATCGGAGTTTCAGATCGACGTACTTGGATCTGCGTGCTTGGATCGAAGTTCTTCTCGCCATGCTTGGATCAGAGTTTCAGATGGAAATTTTAGATTGGAGTTTGAATTTCAGATGGAAATTTCAACTTGGATCGGAGTTTTAGATCGGCGTTGTGCTCCTTGCTTGGATCAAAATTTTAGAGAGTTTGGAATAGAGAGGAGTTTCAGAGAAGACTCTAGAATAGAGTCTCGTGAGTGGAGAGAGGGTTTGAGATAAAATAATAATAAGATAAGTGAGAAAATGATTATTTAAATAAAACAAATGATAAAATAGATAAACTGATATGGATATTTTGTAAAAATGAGTGTGTAAAATAGAAAAAGTAGGTTTTTAGTATAAAAATGGGTGTGTATAATACACAAACTGATGTGGTTGCTCTAAGAGGATTTTTTGTAGTAAGTTTATTTACTAAGTAGGGGCGGAGCTACATGCATGAGTGGGGCTCCTCCAAGATTTTAAAAATATTTTAATACCAAATATAAATATTTAACATTTCAATTATTAGCCTATAAAAATTGGACTTGGCCCCCTCAAATATTTGAGCTAGTCCAATGATACTCTTAAAAAAATTGTCCAATTGGTCTAGTGTTATAGAAAATTTTTTTTTTTTTTTTTTTTTTTTTTTTTTTTTGCTTTCTCACATTCATTTTTTATTGTAAAATGTGTTTTTGTATCTGTTAAAGTTTTGAATCATTCATGTCTTTGAATATTTCATTAGTTCAATTGAAAATTTTTTACTCACTTTGGTTGATAATTTGGTAACTTATATTAAAAATAAAAACTTTAAGGACTTATTATGGAGGATACTAAGTTATATGTGTGTATAGATATCTGTGCTTATACATGTTTCTAGAAATTTGTATAAGCTAATAAATTAATATCATAAGTTGACCCCCCAAATAAAAATTTCTAACTACGCCCTTGTTACCAAGTAGAGCCCAAGGACAAAGGTTTTTTTTTTTTTTTTTTACACTGAATCAGTAAACTTCTCTTAATTATAATGCATTATTTATTTGGGAAATGTTTCTCCTGTAGTAGTTTTTCTCTTGGAAAAGTTTTCCACTTCATCACCACATCATGTACTTTCCCTTATTTATTATGTTTGAATACTTTACCATATATGGGTGACAACATTGGTGTTGTTTAATTGTTTAATACCTAATTATTAGAAAAATGTTAAAGAGTGAATAATAAATTAACTCTTGATGTATTCACTTAAACATGGTATTAAAGTAGTAAAAATCCTTGAGTTCTACATAGAAATTGAAAAATATAAAATATAAGTTCATATGCTTATGGTTGGACATTGGATTGTGCTTTATGCTTGCATGGACTAACCCTCTTGTCCAATTAATAATATTTTATTATTTTATTTTTGAGTATGTAAGTCATTCCTAAGAATTATATGAGAAAATTTTTTGTACATAAACATATAGTCAAAAAGAGAGGAAGAAACATGCTGATAGGTGTCCAAGGACAAATTGGTCATGTGCATATTATACATGACCATTGTACACTTGTTGCTTTTTTTTTTTTTTGTCACCTAATCTTGTATGGTATATAACAAATCTTTTCCCTTTATTATATACTAATCATAATATATTATTGTGGATTCAAATGAATTTGTTGTCATTGAATAAAAAAATTTGAGATTAAAACCTGCATAAATTGAAATTCTTTTAGGCTTCAAAAAAAAAAAAAAAAATTATTACATCTTAAAAAAAATTATAAAATATTTGACGTTTAATTTATTGTTTTTGTTATTCATAAATAATAATAATAATAATAATAACCTTACTATTTTTGTTTAATTTTATTATCTAGAATCTCATGAGTGTGGAAAAGGTGTACGTACGGTGCACCATATCCTATTATCTCTAGGTAGACAATTTACAAACAACGCACTCACTCACTCAGTAACTACTTCAACGACCCAACTAATTTCACTAATGATACTTTTCAGAACTCAGTATCAGTACTCACTCACATAAACATGTATGTATATATCCACGCGTGCACGAAATTTGAAGACCTTCTTTATCTTTCTTTTATGATCTTATCCCTGCAGGCAGGAACGTACAGACCAACGGCCCTGATCCCACATCACCCTATCTTTACTTTGCTCCTCCAATCTAATGGCTGTGATGGCTTTACCAGTGTGTCCCTCTAGCCTCTGCTATCTGCGGCCTGCATCTGCATGGTCGGTGTAGCATCTAAAAGGGAAAAAAGGTATACAAGATTAGACCTACACCTTTAACTTCCTGATGCGTACGTACTTTGCTTTGCAATAATCAAGTACTGTTCAAATCATTAACGATAACGTCATCTTCTGCAGGATGGACCACTCACAGACTCAGACTCAGACTCACTGGTCATTTCATGACTCAGGTTCTGCTCCCAGATGTAACCAAACCAAAGGGCCTTTTTAGGAGCAATACAGATGCTACGTTCCTAAAAGAATTACCAAGTTTTTACTGATCCTATTGAACCATTACTACTAGGTTTTACTAATATTATTCTTTTACCGATCACTATTAATTAACAATATGCTATATTGATTGTGTGTGAAATTTTTTTTATGTTTATAGACTTTCTCTTAACTTAATATATGGTGAATTGATTAAAGTTGAGTTTTTATCGATCAATATCCGTAAGGTATCGCACAACATTCAATTAAAAGAGTATTTGTTTATGATTTTTGTTAATGGGAGATTGCACTTATGTTACAAAGGAATTTATTAGATCTCACTGCATTAGCAAGCAACAAAAATAAATAAACAAATATTTTTTTAACCAACTCATGTGCAACTACACCTAAGTAATCGATTACAATAAAATAAAATAAGTTGACCTTAATCATTGTCGTTCTCATTAACTAAACCTTTTGTGTGTGTGTTTGTTTTTTTTTTTTTCAATGCAATAGTACCCATTTGATAAAAATACTTTTTGCGTATTTCTCCTTAAACACTTAGGTTTAATTTTGTATTCTCCTTCACGAGTGCAATCAAACACCTGTTAACATATTCTATTAAAATATGTACTTTTTGTGAGAAATGGTTTGATTGTCCACAAAAGTTGTACGACTGTTTTGGAAATCACATCTTTAACAACTGCATCTTAGTTTCTAACCTTTTGTTTTGTAGGGTTGAAGGTTGCTTCAAGTTCCTAGCTCACAAGCAACACATCCTTGAATATCCTTTCAAATATCCCTCTCGATCTCTAGAAATCTGGGCAGAGTGACACTAATGGTCTGTTTGGATTGAGGGATAGAAAGTAGGAGTAGAGTAGAGTTGATCCAAAATTAGTATATTTTCAGTTAACTCTACTCTACTTCTCTCTACGTACTTTGCCTCCCTCCCCCCCTCAATCCAAACAGACCTTTATTGTTTACTAAGCGACTATTGAAGGCTAGGGTTAATTTAGCTTGATGATGCTCCTGGTCATTGCGTAGTTTGGGAGTTGTGGAGGGGCTTGCGCATTAATTTGAGGTATTTCTAAGGCTTTGGGAGCCAAGGTTGTTGTTTTTGAGAGAAGGTGTTGTTGACAGACATGATCAACAATTACTTAACGTCTCTCTTCAAAATCTTTATTGAATATGCAAGTGTCCCTTGGAATTGCGAAGTTGCGAACCCCTTATATATTTAAAGAGGGGGGAGTCAAGGTTGTTCTCTTTGAATCAATTTCAAACTCTCCAATATTGGAATTGTAGCATTTTTTTTTCTCCCATAACGATTGGATAAAGTACTCATATAAAAAAAATTGCAAAAACAAAAATAGCATCAGGACATTGAATAGTCAATTGGAATTCTTAATGTGTTGATTGGCACTCTAATTTTTTTTTTTTTCAAAGTATCGATTCACAATTTGACTCAAGATGTCTGATCTTTGTAAATCTTTTTTTTTTTTTTTTTTTTGATAAACACACTGCAAACTTTTATTAATAAAACATCACAAACCAATTACATCTTAGATAAGAGCTTGCTGAATACAGCTAGGAATCTCTTCAATCCAAATTACATCATTGACATAGTTTAGAGCTTGTCTTGCTAGAATATGTGCTGGCTTATTGCCTGATCTACGCACATGAGAAAAATTAACAACATCAATTTCAGCTCCTATGACATGAATGCCCTCCACAATAGCAGCAACATATGTGGGTGGTATTGAAATTCCTTTGAGAGCATTAGAAATGGTCGATCTTTGTAAATCTGTTTCAATTTTCTTCGATTTTATGATCATTTTTTAGGATAAATATGACTTTGGACTTGATTTTTAGCTTATTCAAGGTTAGATGTTATGAATATTTAGGAACTTTTAAATTTAATTAAAAAACTTATTTCCAAGTTAATTAACAAAAAAATATAAAGGAAAAAAAAAACCAAGTGATTAAATAGAATTAAATTATCCTATTTAAGCATGTGCATCCTTATCCTAAGCTTAAACTAATAGAATTGTGACACACAATCAATTATAATTAATCATTTAGAGAACCAATCATTATTCATTAGATAATCACAAGTGTACGATTTTAATTGCAAAGATGTACATTAATCGTTAAAATCTTGATTATGCTTAATTTTGCAAATCGGTGGTCAGATTTAAGAACGTGAGGTTTTTTTTTTAATTATATCATTAAGACTTATAGATTCATTTTAAATAAGTTCTTAATTATTTAATAGTTACAATGATAAATTAGCCTTTTTGTCATATAATGACAGTTTTGTTCATAGTACACAGTGAAATTAAATGAAGGTTGCAAAATGAGATGTCTACACTAGCCCAATGGTCTTTTTTACTATTTCATGAGATAGAAGGAACATTTTAGCTATATCCTTTCCAGGATGAATGTTGTTGGATTATGGGATGGCTATCATATGTGGGCTAAGATTTTAGTTATGAATTTATAAATTGTGTTGCAGTAGAAAATATGTCGAAAAATCCCCATAACTGATGGATTTGGCACTCTTAGGACTAAAGTGCGGATTGTGGTCTTCACTCCCCCAACAAGATTTCCTATAACCCCAAAAAATGAAAAAAGAAAAAAGAAAAAGAAAAAAGAGAGACGAAAATGGATGGCAGAATGCAGATACCTCATCTTCTTGAGTGATAAGAGAAGCCTTCTTAAAAAAAAAAAAAGACTCATATATATATATATGGTTATTGCGTGCATTAACACACGCACTGTACACACATGATTTTAACTAAAATCGTGACCTCTTGTGACAGATTTCACTCTCTTTTTCAAAAAAAAAAATATATATATATATATATATATTTTTTTTGCCAAATGATGGATTTTACACATCACATCCGAGAAAAGCTTCTTGTTTGAAACACCAAGATTCTGCTAGAAGTCCACTGTCAAGTGTCAACTCTTTGATCTGTCGAGGATCTCCGGCCAAGTTCCTGCGTTGACTATATTGCAATCAATTGTGATGGAATTACTCACATCTGTAATCTTTACAACTCTATAGCAGAAGGTAGTATTAAAAAGTTGGGAATTGTTAAGGGAGATGTTTAGTATATACAATTAAAAATATGTGTTTTGTTATTTGAAAATATTTATGAAAATACGTATGGGTGAAAAAGTGTATGAAAATGCGTGTAATATTGTTTAAAAACTGAAAATGTGTTTGAGTGGGTGTACCAAACACCCCCTAAGAGCATCTTTAGCAATTTCTTCAAATTTTTGTACTAGTGAGTGAACAGTAACTTTTACTTTTTATCTACCTAGTTTATAAAATATATTTTCCAACAGATTCTCTATATTTTCTCTATTCCATTAAAATATTATTTCTTCATTATTTATTTAATATTTTTTTAATTTTTCCCTTATTCATGCTGGCACAAAAAAGTTAGCTTTGGAATTTTTTAATGTGATAAATTCTTTTCCTAATTTACAGTAACTCATCAAGTTTGATGAGTTACTATTTATGAGCAAAAAACCTTTTGAGATATAGAGAGATTGTTAGAGCAATGAATTATGGTTTCATTCTCTATTATAGAGAAAATTTTGGGTTTAGCGACACTGTTGAAAATGCTCTAAGATGCTTGTTAAGGTGCAAAAAGGACAAGAAAAATTGTTAGAAAAAAGGCTAAAAAGACATCAAGCAGTACTTATAAAACTAATAAAATAAGATAAAACTGTAAAAAAGACAAAAAATTATCAGAAAATTTTCAAAAATGTTATTGTTAACACAACCCTAAAAAGTTTGGCCATTTATTTCTAGTTTCTTTCTTCATAGGCCTCTGTAGCTGTCCTAAAGGACAAATATTCGTGCATGCATTCCCTTTTTTCTAGTATAAACTCAACTTGACCTCAATGATGAAAGAAATATTCCTGAGCATTTTCAAGCTTCATTCTAGTATAAGAGACCTTCTAAAATAAATAAGCAACCATACACCTCTTTTTTGATCATCTTCTAGACTTTGAGATTGACATATAATCTGTACAGTGGAAACCATGCACCTTTACTTCCTAGGCTTATAATGCATCAAATCTAAAAACTTACCATCAACAGCCTGATAATTTAGGAAATTAAAGGGCTTTAGGCCATAGCTCTTTTTGATGGAAAAATATACCCTGCATTAGGTATATGTTTCCTCTCTTTCATAACTTGTGGATCTCATAATTTAGGAAACTGAAAGGCTTTAAGCCATAGTTCTTCTTGACAGATACTGGAACTCACTAGCTGTGAGAGAAATGAAATATATATCTGATGCAGGGTATACTTTTTCCTTCGGACAAAACTTAAATACAGTATCTTATATACTGTTCTTTAAGTTCTTCTCTTCAAATTCAGCCATGTGGTTATTTAACTAAAAAATATACTTCCAACCCATGAAAAAAAAATTTACATGACAGAATCTTAAAAAAAGAACCTAAAGAACAGCACCTAAATACTATACCTAAGTATTCTCTTTTCTCTCTTAACACCAAGTGAAATCAATGCAGGTGAATGATATGATATACCTATTAAAGAAGTCAACAATAGCCTACTCAAATTGTGAAATCCATTTCATATTTCCCATGACCCGGTCCAATTTCCTAGTTATAAAGACCCTACCCTATTTCCTACTTATAAAGACTCTACCTTATTTAATTAAAAAATACATTTCTAATCTATGAGAAAAAATCTATATAGTAGAATTTTAAGAAGAAAAATGCTAATGAGTACCCTTAGCGTACTAATTAAGAATCCAGTTAAAGAAAGTTTTTATCGGAAAGGAAAAAAAAAACAATTAATGTTTTGACAATTTTTTTCATTTTTCATAAAAATGATGTCAAAACTTTCCTAAAATTGATTGTTAATGAGTGCCTCACTCGTTAGCACGACCCTTTTAAGAAAAAAAACTTAAAGATCAGTACCTAAATACTGTATCTAACTATTCTCTTTTCCCACTTAACACCAGGTGAAATCAATGCAGGTGAATGATCTGATATACCTGTTAAAGTAGTCAACAGTAGCCTACTCAAATTGTGAAATCCATTTCATATTTCCCATGACCCGGTCCAATTTCCAAGTTATAAAGACCCTACCCTATCTCCTATTACACCAAGTACAAAAACAACTAATAAAGCGTATTCCATGACTGCAATGATGTACATGCATGCATTGTCCAAATTCATTTGCATATACCAAGCCCCTCTCCCATCTTTCCATCAATATGTTTTCAACATTAAGATCTCCGGTCAACATCCATACTTAGTCCTGTACCTGAGCCTTAAAGAGCTCAAGATCCCTCTATAGCTTTCTTCTTCCAACTCTATTGTTGGTGATGTAAATTAGACAGCACAGACTTTCTTTGAGCAGAGAAATTGCCAGAAATCATTTAGACTTTTTACATTCCATATTAGAATTTTCATATTAAGGGTCCATTTGGACACCGTTTATTTTACTGAAAACTAAAAATTGAAAATACTGTAACAAAATAATTTTTAAATATGTGAATAGTATCGTGGGATCCATTTTTAATTAAAAAATGAGGTTTATGAGTTCCGTGAATAGTGCACAAGACCCACTGAACAGTCATAGAATGCGCTTTTCAGCACCAAAAAAAAAAAAAAAAAGGTCAAACGCAAGATGCTGGCATTATAAGCTGTATCCATACGCTACTTAAATGATTAGGAGGGAGTCTTTACTCTCTCTTCATCAAATTCACCCTAACCACTGATATTTTTGCTTCCCTCTATCATTTTTTCCCTTGCTATTTCATAATGCACCACCCAAAGCAGACTTATAACTTTGGCTACTTGAATTTAATTTCCTGGGCTCCTTCCGAACTAAAATTAGTGATAAAAACTTAAAAGAGTACTAAAAAAATAAACTTATCTCTTCCATATGCGAAACTCACACACATACAAATATTTGCTAAAATGTACATATATACCGCCCTGTGGCATAATACAGTTCTATTAATTAACACCCCTCCAATGATTCTAATCAATCAATTCTATCCACTTCCAGTCAAAGAAAATTAGTCACATGAAATGGACGTGCTACGCTACCACACTAACTTTTCCACAAAAAACTTCGTGAACTTTTCCACTCTCAATTCAAAAGCCTAGATAAGTCAAACCCCATTGTTTCTGAAGGAATAAACACAAACAAACCAACCTGGTGGAAAAACCTTCACTCACTAGTTCCCACCGCTACCTTATATTGATCATACAAACAAGAAGATTCATCATTGACCAGACCATTCTATGATTGTATAATCTTCCAGATGGGTTCACAGTCACATTGATAAGTATCCATCGTGCGACATGGCTTTCGCTACATAGAAATTAATCACTAGAACACTACTTTAGAGGCTGTGATTACCAGCTAGCATGGATATCAGTTACAAGATGAAGTACTCCTTGAGAAATATTCTTACTGTTGTATTTCTTTTTAACTCTTTTGTCCTTGTTGGGGTCTTCATTTTTCGGGATAGGGTGCATAGAGTGCAACAACAAATCAGGTCTTGTTACCAAGCTTGATCTTTTAAACACATTTATGAACTCATGGCTCGGTGCCGGTGGTGAGATTAAGATAAGTTCTTCTTTAATTAACTTGAAATATTTAAATTACTTGGATATGGGGGGATTATTTGAATCCCCGAAGGCATTATTCGAATCCCTGAATTTTTTGGCATGCTAGAAAACTTGATGTTTCTCAATCTCTCTTTTGCAAACTTTTATGGGGAAATTCCTCATCATCTTGACAATTGGTCGAGACTGTTACGTGCACAAGTTGTTGCAGGGCAGGTGGGATCTTTGAAGATTGGTAGCTGTGGTGTTTCCTTGATTTGTGCCAAGATAGTTGGTATTTGAATGTTATGTTAGTTGTAGTTTTTTAACGTTGAGTTATTATTTTGTTCTAGCTTTTAGGATTTGGAGTCTGTTGTTATTTAGTTCTATTTTTTAGGAGTTGTAGTTTAAGAGGATCACGATTGTGTTAGTGGTCCTGATTTTACGCTTTGGAACGTTACCATCTACTTGTATAAATTCAGCAGCTATTGGAATAAAAGTCATCAGAAAATTTATCATCCAAACTTATCTTTTAAGGAGGTTGGATTACCTCGAATCAATCCAGAAATTATCCATTGTTTCCTATTTAAATTCCACAAATAGGCCATCATAGGTAACGATAAGGAGATATACATACCAGACTGCAAGCTGAAAATTTGGATTGGCTGTCAAGTCTCTCTTCTTTGAAGTACTTGGATACGGGGAGACTAAATCTTAGCAGTGTGGGAGCAAATTGGCTGCATGCAATTAATATGCTTCCTTTCCTTCTTGAATTATATTTAGATTTGTGTGACCTTGAAAGCTTTCCACCTTCCTTTCCATTCGTTAATTTTACTTCTCTTTTTTTCCTTGATTTATCAAGCAACCACTTTAACACTTCCATACCTCAGTGGCTATTTAATCTTACCAGCCTCACAAAACTTGATCTAAGCTATAATGCTTTACATGGTACCATTTCATACGATTTTGTGAACCTAAGAAATCTTGAGCACCTTGATTTGCAAGATCAATACATTGGAGGTCAATTGCCAAAGCTTTTTTGGAAATTTTTGTAAATTGAAGACTCTAGATCTTTCATTTAGCAATTTTAGCGGCACTATGGATGGATTCTTAGGTAATTTCTCAGCATGCATGAACAATAGATTAGAGTCCCTAGATTTAGGTGATAATTAGCTGGTAGGAAACATTCCTGATTCATTCAGGAGACTTGGAAACTTGAGATACCTCAATCTCCAATACAACTCTATTTGGGGTTCAATTCCAGCTTCTATTGGCACCTTGTCATCCTTGCAGCAGTTGGACCTCTCTTTAATAAGATGAATGGAACCATTCCTACAAGTATTGGACAACTTTTAGAGTTGATCAATTTAAATCTCCAAGAGAATTCTTGGAAAGGTGTTATCACAGAAGCCCAATTGATGAATCTCACAAGACTAGAAGAATTTATACTAACAACAGCTACAAACCAGTCTCTAGTTTTCAATGTGACATACGTTTGGGTTCCTACATTTAGGCTCAAATATCTTGAACTAGAAAGTTGTCTCATTGGTCCCAAATTTCCTGTATAACTTCAAGTTCAAAGTGAGCTTACCTCTGTCACTCTTAACAATATTGGCATCTCAAAAACCATACCTAAAGAATGATTCTCTAAGATATCTTCTCAACTCACTCACTTGGATCTATCCAACAATCAGATCATGGGGAAGTTGTCGTACCAATTACTATTGTTAGGACATATGTGAATCATGTTGAATCATGTTAGGAACATATGTTAATATAGAATTAGCTAATCCTTTGACAAAATGCACTTTACTTACAATTGGATAGATTTAGGATGTGTTTAATGTTTCAAGGAACAAGGTTTCAAATTCAAGTGTTAAAACCATGCAAGTCTGTCTAAAAATCAAGTGAAAAAGTGCTGGATTTTAAAGCTCGACAGCTAGTATATATCGAGGTTTAAAAAGCTATTTCAGCCTGATACTCGATAGCTGCTCGACAGATAGGATATCTATCAAGATTAAGAAAATCAGTTTTTCAGATCTGATTTCACTCCAATCCGTGTATAGATGTTTGGGCTTTCTTTTCTCACAACCCTAAATATATATAAGGATTGTTTTAAGGGCCATCATAGCTAATGCACCTCAATGCAAAAGTTTTTCACTAGCATATTGTGAACCGGAGACATATGTCCTAGTTCATCTTTCTCTTTAAGAAACTACTGTGTTTGTACACCGTAGGGTTTTGTAACCAAGGAGTTTTGTGATCTTCATCGTGTTAATGAATTGAAGAACTTTGCAGCCAACATCTTTCTCAAGTTGGTGTGTAAGCCGCGTACTGGGATCTGCACATCAAATTGGTTAGTCATGTACTGGGAGTCATGCATTGAAAGGAAAGATTGTCACTACAGAATAAGTCCAATTGGGTATTAGGGTAAGGGTTTGTTGAGGTCTAAAAGGGGTCATAATAAAAATAAGCCCAAGAAAAAATGGAAGAGCAAGTCAAGCCCAAAAGGAAGAATCTCAGGCTAAGCCCAAAATAATAGGCACGGATGACCCATGGGGATAAAAGGAAGGCCCAGAGGATCCTGCAGCCCAGAAAAGGAAGAAACATCCCAAAAAAGACCACGGCAAAAAAATATAAAGAAACAAGGATCCTCAAATCCCTTCAAGCACAAATAAAAAAGGAAGACTGGGACAGATCGGTAGAAAGAAGACAGGAAAAGAAAAAAAACAAGAAACGCGAGCGACCTTTCATGGCACAGACAGCAAAAGGGCCTCGGGAAACCAGGACAGGGAAGAAAGAATGGCAACGAATGACTTTCAAAAATGGCAGAACAGGATTCCGCCCAAATAGGAAAGAAAGGAATACGCCAGAAATGGGGATACCGAGAAGGGCATACCTCAGTACGTCCCAAAGAGGATGGCCAACCAGAAGCTTTCGAAGGAATCAGAACCAAGAGAAGGAAAGAGTGAGAGAAAACGGCAAAGGGACTTACCGAGGCGACAGAGACAGAACATGCTCTGTTTGCAAAAGAACAAAACAGGGGAACCCAGGACACCCAGAAAAACTCCATTATAAAAGGAGGGGACGGGTTGTGAAGAAGGCAGCGAGAAAAAAAGGAAAGAAGCACAAAAAAAGAAGAAACTCTCTAGAAAGAACCATCAGAAAAATCCACCCAGAAAGAAAATACTAAGGAAAGAACGAAATACTTTTTTCCCGATATCCTGTAAAGGCCACTATTGCACATACTCGGATCCAACGGGAATCAAACTTTGCAAGTTTTGAAGGCTTAAATAGCCATTCAAGACTGCAATTTTTGAGCTTGATTGGACCTTGTATCACGTCCTAGTGAGCTTTCTGTAATCAAACAGATAATTTGTTAATGAAATACTGCTTCATAACTCCCAGGATCCCACAGCACCTTTTCTTTATCGTTTTGCTAATCCTGTCTTTCTTCTGAATTTACGTTGTTAACATTTTTGGCATTCTACAATATCCTTATTTGTCATTTTTTTTTGTATATTGTCAGGAGTACTCTCTGCACCTACTTGATTCTTAAACAGTTCGTTAGCTGCGGTGAGTCAAGGCCCGGTCCACCAAATCCCTCTCTTTTATTTAGGCCCGGGATCCTTGGGCCTGAGTATCCTAAAAAAGGGCACTCTCACATTTTGGCGACTCCGCTGGGGAGTAGAAGAAAGAGAACTGGCTAAGAAAAGAAGCCAGAGATACCAGCAAAGAATGACCAGAGCATATGCACAAGCAGTACGCCTAAGAGTGTTCAGTAAAGGGCAATTAGTGCTAAGGATGGCGGAGCATGTGAGGAGGAACCTGCCAGGGCCTTCCAAGTTCACCCCAAAATGGGAAGGACCTTACATCATCAATGCAGCTCATGAAAGTGGGTATTATTACCTTGCCAAAGAAGATGGAACAGTCCTGACAGAGCACATAAACGGGAAATGGCTGAAGCAATATTATGCATAAGGACAAGGGGATCCCGGTACCTCAGGGTCCTTTCACCAGCTTCACTATCTGCTAAGTTCCTTTTATTTTTTGTCTTTTTCAGCCTTTATCATGAATTTTAGTCTAAGATAATTTTGTTCAGGAACATGTGATAGATTGACACTTTGTGGTCAATACTGCACCAAAAGACTTTTCTTTGTTCCTTGAAAATGACTATGTTTTAATGAAATTCCTGTTTCTTCAACATTTAAGTTTTTCATACTACAAAAAAAAAAAAAAAACAAAGTTTGGATAAATTTAAGGAAGGATACCTGAGTCAAAAAAAAAAGGGGAGAGTGTGTAATACCCTTTTACATATGGCCCAGGATTCACCCCATAAATAATTTCAAATATCCCACAAACAGTCCCAAGTGCATAGGTCTAGGATCACAGAATAAAAGCAAAATATCTAGGATACCTAGCCTAGCACTTGGCAAAAGGGGAACCTGTCAAAGTTCATGAACTGGGACCGTATCTCAAAAAAAAAAATGTACATAAAGAAGGATACCAGTGTACCCAGTTCAGTACTTACACAATAGATTACCGGGTACCTGGACCAGAATTTACAGAGAAACCTGTGAAGACCATGGTCCAGGACTCAGGAAAGAAAAGAGCCATAGGAAAGAAAAGGCAATATACCAAAGAAAAAGGTAGATTCACATACTGAAAAAAAAAGAGAAGCAGTTTTGAAACACAAAAGAGAAAGAAAAGAGCAGAACAATGTTCAAAAAAAAAAAAAAAAAACTTATACAATCCCAAATTGTTTATGTAAATCTAAAAAAGAAGGCTAAGGAATGAGGCCGGCCAACAGGGAGGCATCCGGAGAAATAACAGGCACAGTCAAAGTAGAAAGGATCCTCTGCCGCTTGACCTTCAAGTCTTGTAAAACCTTGTGAGCACGAGCCAAAGTTTCCTCAGCAGCAGCTATCTCAGTGTCTATACTCTTGAAAGATTGCCTCTGAAACAGCATATGGGCCAGCAGACGCAAGTGATCCAGTAGAAAAGACAAGTTAAACTTGGCCTCTAGAAGGTCTTGCACCACCCCTCTCCACTCCAGAAGCTTTTCTTCAGACAAGGAATCTACAGAGGAATTCCTTAGGGAAATCAGCACAGCACACAGCAACTCCATTAAAATATTGCCTAGAAAAACGCCTCCCCTGAAGCCGCTGGTGAAATCCCCGTGACTCTTAAGCAGACTCTCTAGCAGCGGCAAGCCTTCCACAGGAACAGAGAAACGCAGGAAGCTGCCATAAGAAGACCCAAAAACATGGAAGTGGTTGGCAGGAAGACTGTTGAATTCCAAGAGATCAAAGCGAGCCAGAAAAGAAGAAAGCCTTGAATCAAGATCTGAGGCAGTCATCTTCGAGGCATCCCCCATCACTGTGTCACCACTTGCAGAAACAGGGGGACTTGCAGCCTTTTGCTCTGGACGAAGGTCAGCAACTTGAACAGGTCTCACAATTCCTTCAGGAATAACAGGCTCAGAACCTGCAAAGCCTGTATCAATATTCAAAAAAAAAGAGGAGAAAAGAAAAGAAGAGGAAGAACAGATTTAGTCTTAAAAAAAAAGGGGAGAAAAAGAAGAACAAACCGGTTCCAGCTTCTTGGGGCAGAGCCTCTTCTTCCTGATCTCCTGACTTCCCCGAAGATTCTGGGAAGGAACATAAGGCAAGTTGAAGAAAAGGTGAAGGACCAATGGCAAAGTGGCTAAAAGAAGGGATAGATGCAGGGGGCTTCGACATATATAAAAAGAAAAGGAGGAGAAAGAAAGGGAAACACGATGGGAGTAGCTTGCACTCACCTTTTGAGCTCTCTGATTCTAAAGAAGAGGCAACACTGGGAGCGGATTTCTCACTGGTTTGACCTAAAAGGAAAAGGAAAAGGAGGAACTCAAGAAAAAAAATTGGAAAAGAAAGAAGAATATAACGCCATTCCAAGGAAACAAGGTTTACCTGTTTGTTTGGATAAAGGAGTATCTCCCAAAGCACCTTTATCTGACAAAGACTGAGGAAACACAATCCTAATAGGACTAGGAGTACGCTCAAGATGGGGACTTTGAGATGACGGGATCCTAGAAGCTTTGGGATCCTGGGAATCCTGGGAACCTTGCATTGGTTGCCCAGTTTCTTCGGCTGGGTCATCAGTAGGGGGCTCCTCCCCTATAACAGGAAAAACAACAGAAAGAGCTGTGATAGTTTCCTTCCCCAGAGCCTTGTCAGTCATAGGAGGGGATACCTCCACCTAAAGGAAGAAGAAGAGGAGAAGGCAGTGTCAAAAGAAAGAAAAAAAGAAAAAAACACAACAGCAGGAAATGCAGACAATACAATAACAGAACAAAAGAAAAAGGGGAACACATACCACGTCGTCTCCAGAAGATTGGCTCTTACCCGTCTTGTGATCAGACTTGTGCTTGGATTGCAAAGGAAATCACCACTCGTCAGCAAAATAGAAACAAGTGCAACAAAAAAAAAAAGAGAGAAGAAGGAAAGAAGTCTTGCCCTTCTCTCTCTCTCTCTACAGATTCTCTGGAAGTCTTTTGCTTACTACGAGTACGCCCAGAGGGTCCTAAAGGAGGCTGGGATACCAAACCAGAGAATCCTAAAGAACCATGGACTGAGGCAGTCACAGGAACCTGGGGAAAAGAAGGCTCTACCTTAGTCTTCTTCCGGGTCCTTGAAACCAAAGGTTCCCTGACATCCTTGCCTTCCTGAGATGCCAAGTGTGTTTGAGATTTCCCCGATTTCCTTCTTTTCGCCTCAGAGCCTATCTCCACACCTCCTGTACTTTCGCCAACATCAACAGCTTTCATTTTCTTTGACTTGACATCCTTACCTTTACCCGGAGCAGTGGCAGCACTTATTGTCTCTGTTGCACCCCTTTTGATGGGCACCCCAAAGGAAGCACCAATGATGAGGCTATCACCTAGCCAGGTCTCAGGAAAATCCTGTCCATAAACCACCCAACCTCCCCTGGAGGCATGCCACTCTGCAAACCCAGTCTTGCTGCTTGCAGCAGCAGAAACAATCCCAGCAGTAGGAAGGGATAAACGTCTATTGGATGTCGGAGCAGAAACAATGCTAGGATTCGGGACATCCCGAACTGTGCCAGTGCCAACATAATCAACAAAGGACTTTTACACTCTCCTCCAATAACTCGTATAGCCACTAGAAGCAAAGACTCCTCTTTGGGAGTTAGGCACTGCAAATTGGGGGCTCCTCCGTGACCAATAAGAAAAGGCCTGTAGCCTCAAGAAAGGATCCAATGAAGGAAGGGATGGCACCACATCCTTAAAAACTGGAGGAATGTCCTGATCAAAACCAAATTGTCGGAGCACCCGGTGTGCTGAATAATGAGTATACTTTGGGCCACTTGAAGAAGGCACAGGAAGCCAGGAAGGGCTAATGCAAGCAAGATAAGCCAGGCTGCCCTCATCACCACGGCGCAAGTCAAAGGTATTACCTGTAAAAGATAAAAAAGAAGACAACACAGAATCACACGCAAAGCCAGGACCAAACTCACGAGGGGATCTCCAACATAAGCTCCCTGCTTGGTCAAACAACTCCACAAGATTGAGACCACCACCCTTCAAGCTGATCCAACAAAAAATAATGGGAAAGGCATCGGTAGAATTGCCACAAAGACCCTTCACTATGTCGGGGGATTCTTGGAACTTGTCTTTCACAAACTTCAAATTCCTGCACTTAGCCAAAGTAGCTGCAGAACGGTCCCACATGAAAATCTGAAAGATAGCACAGTGAAGAGACGAAGTGATCACATAACAAGAGTCACCCTCAGCCTCATCTCCATGAAGCTGGTCCAATTGAGAATAAACATGACCCAAAAACAGAGGGGCCAAAGGATACTGGGTACCTCGAGCCAACTTGATTGCCAATGGAAAAAACGAAGACTTAACTCCGTACCCAGGGAACTCACTGAACAAAAACTTACTAAGCCAGAAAGCCAGGAAACCGGCCCACCTCACTTCCTTATCTTTTTCACGAGAGAGGGTCATCACCCATCTCCCCATCCTAGCCGGCTTGCCACCAGAAGAAGCGGCGCGACCACCAAAATGACCAAATAATTTCTCTTCTACCATGAGATCCTCACCAGAAAGGTCAATATCAAAGGGATTCTCTTTGCCAAACACCGGGAGGAGGAAGTTATTAACCACATCCTCCAAGGTGACTGTTAATTCACCAGTAGAAAAGAAAAAAGTATGAAGGGAAGGGCACCAACGACGTACCAGATGCCTGAGCCCTTTGGCGTCTCTGAAGCCCTCAAGGTTTCTGGAAATAGCCACTGCCTTTAGGATACCGGCGCGCTCCAAACGACCCACAAACTCAGCATCAGACAGTTCTTTGTCTACCCATATAGGCCAGCCCTGAATCTTTCCTGGAACAAAATCAAAGAAAATAGGAACCGCCTCTCGGATTCCTTGTCTGATCTGGAGATCAAAAATCTCTCTAGGGTCAGGAACTTGGGCGGAACCAGCGAAACCCGCTTGACCAGAAAACATCCAAACGTGAGGGGATGGAGGAGCCTCACCATGAGATATATGAGGAAAAAATGCACTGAGAGAATACCAAGGATCCCGTAAAGGGAAGGCCGGACGTTCAGTAACCTCGAGAAAATCACTCGGAGCAGAACCAGAAGAACCTTCACCCTCAGAAGGACTAGGAGTATGCTCTTTCCTCTTTCGAGAAGAAGAAGAAGCCATCGAAACAACACGCGCTCTGAGAAGAAAAAAAGATTGAAAGTGCGAAAGGGAGGAAGACCAGAGTAACAGAGAAGAAGAAAAAAAAAAGAAAGAGAAACACAGAGTGAAAAACTCAGAGAAGCAAAGTGATAAGGTGAAATGGCTACAATAAAGGCGCAAATAGCAGTTGGGAAGAACAGTTTATGGAAAGATGCACCAGTTGCCAAGAAATTTAATTTGAAGTGATCAGCAGTTATTAATGAGGAATAACGGGAAACGAGAAAAGTGGGTAGAGGAGTTTTACCTCAAATACCCAACTGCCACGTCCCGTATAAAGAGGAAACTGCGAGAGGTAATAATTATAAGGGAATGCAACACGCAAAAAGGAGGTAACTAAAAGCAGCAGAAAAGGGCCGGGATCCCAATTAAAAAGGAAGGAAACCCAGTAGAAGTCGAAGGAAAGGGGGATACCATGAGAGTCCTAAGAAACCTAAATCACTCACGCGTGGGTTTCAGGCAACCCACGAGCTCGGGGGGCTAAATGTTGAGGTCTAAAAGGGGTCATAATAAAAATAAGCCCAAGAAAAAATGGAAGAGCAAGTCAAGCCCAAAAGGAAGAATCTCAGGCTAAGCCCAAAATAATAGGCACGGATGACCCATGGGGATAAAAGGAAGGCCCAGAGGATCCTGCAGCCCAGAAAAGGAAGAAACATCCCAAAAAAGACCACGGCAAAAAAATATAAAGAAACAAGGATTCTCAAATCCCTTCAAGCACAAATAAAAAAGGAAGACTGGGACAGATCGGTAGAAAGAAGACAGGAAAAGAAAAAAAACAAGAAACGCGAGCGACCTTTCATGGCACAGACAGCAAAAGGGCCTCGGGAAACCAGGACAGGGAAGAAAGAATGGCAACGAATGACTTTCAAAAATGGCAGAACAGGATTCCGCCCAAATAGGAAAGAAAGGAATACGCCAGAAATGGGGATACCGAGAAGGGCATACCTCAGTACGTCCCAAAGAGGATGGCCAACCAGAAGCTTTCGAAGGAATCAGAACCAAGAGAAGGAAAGAGTGAGAGAAAACGGCAAAGGGACTTACCGAGGCGACAGAGACAGAACATGCTCTGTTTGCAAAAGAACAAAACAGGGGAACCCAGGACACCCAGAAAAACTCCATTATAAAAGGAGGGGACGGGTTGTGAAGAAGGCAGCGAGAAAAAAAGGAAAGAAGCACAAAAAAAGAAGAAACTCTCTAGAAAGAACCATCAGAAAAATCCACCCAGAAAGAAAATACTAAGGAAAGAACGAAATACTTTTTTCCCGATATCCTGTAAAGGTCACTATTGCACATACTCGGATCCAACGGGAATCAAACTTTGCAAGTTTTGAAGGCTGAAATAGCCATTCAAGACTGCAATTTTTGAGCTTGATTGGACCTTGTATCACGTCCTAGTGAGCTTTCTGTAATCAAACAGATAATTTGTTAATGAAATACTGCTTCATAACTCCCAGGATCCCACAGCACCTTTTCTTTATCGTTTTGCTAATCCTGTCTTTCTTCTGAATTTACGTTGTTAACATTTTTGGCATTCTACGATATCCTTGTTTGTAATTTTTTTTTGTATATTGTCAGGAGTACTCTCTGCACCTACTTGATTCTTAAACAGCTCGTTAGCTGCGGTGAGTCAAGGCCCGGTCCACCAAATCCCTCTCTTTTATTTAGGCCCGGGATCCTTGGGCCTGAGTATCCTAAAAAAGGGCACTCTCACAGGGTTCAACTGTAGGTTGGTATAAGGTATTGAGATTCCTTTATTTGTAACTGTTTGTTGTGATAATAGTGGATTTTTGGAAGTGGTGACCTTAAAATTACCCAATGGGGTTTTTGCCATGTAAGTTTTCCCCATTCTTAAATAAATCACCATGTCAATTTATTTTCCGCTGCATATTAACGTAGTTGTTGATTTGTTTGTGCTACCATGCTTTTTGCATGCAAATTGAATTAATTAATTAATTAGGCTAATTAATTGGTTAATTCATCACAAGGGGTCAATAACATTCTTGGCCTCCTATCAACTATTTCCAAATGTGGATGTTGTTGATCTAAGTTGTAACCAGTTTAGTGGACCTATCCCACTTTGGTTTACTAATGTGACCAAGCTATCTCTTAAAAGCAATTCATTTCCAGGCCCTATCTCATCAACTATTAGTGATCTAATGCCAAGGTTGTGCTATTTAGATCCATCAGAGAACCTCCTTAAGCTTGATGGTACAATTCCCTTGTCCAATCAAAAATTGGAAAATCTTGAAATACTTCGCCTTAATTAGGGGAAATTAGATTTCTGGAGAGCTTTCCTATTATTGGAATGAGTCACAACAATAATTTATTTTGGATATTTCATACAACAACATATGTGGAAAAATCCCAATCTCAATTGGTTTTTGGAGTTCCCTTCTAAATTAGTGTTGAGTAACAACAATCTTGGTGGAGAATTTCCTTCTGACTTAAAAAATTTTTCTCTTTGGAGCATTGATCTTGGTGGGAATTGCTTATTAGGGAACCTTCCATTGTGGATAGGATCAAATGTCTTAATTCTATGTTTATGGTCAATTTTTTTCAGTGAAGTCATTCCTAGACAATGGTGCAATCTTTCAAGTCTTTACATTCTAGATCTTGCCCAAAACAATCTTTTCGAGGACATTCTAGATTGTTTGGACAATTTGACTGGTTTGGTTTATGGCAAAATCAACTTTGATGTGTACCCTTTTGGCTTCGCATATATTGAGAACAAAAGGATAAAAAGCTTGAATATGGTGGCACTCTCTGATTTGTTACCAACACTAATCTTTCATGGAATAACTTGACAAGAGGAATTCCTACTGAAATAACAAGCCTCACAAGATGGGTACATCAAACTTGTCAATGAATCATCTAACTAGAAATACTTGATCTTTCAAAGAATACTCTTTTTGAACCTATTCCTGAATGTCTTCTTTGACTTCCATGGCACACTTGAACATTTATGTTAACACTTTAGCAGAATCTCATATGGTAATCAACTCCAAACACTAAATGATGTATCCATATATAAGGGCAACCCATCATAATGTGGGTCTCCTCTTTCGACCAAGTGCCTAGGAGATGAAACATTTGATAGCACAACAAGATGAAACATTTGATAGCACAACTTTTATTGATGGCAGTGTTGAAGACAAACATGATAGATTTGATATTGAAAGCATCTGACTTGATTCTATTGTAGGCTTATTGGTGAAGAAATCATGCAGGCATGACATCAAAGAAAGGATAACATTGAAGTTTGGGTTGGAAAAAAATTGAAGTTTGTAGGGGCAATGCTCATGCAAAATTTTGTCATGTATGTAAAATTGTGTAGGTCAATGTGAGAGATTGATTGCAAAACTTGTTTGATTTGTTATTTTGCAGCGTGTGTTATTTCTATATCCTATTTCTTATGTTATCAAGGTATTTAAAACAAGGAAGTCAATATCATACAAGTATCGACAGTACCAGGAAAATGTATCATACTCGCTATTAAACTGATACTAGTACTCCTCTAAAATATATACTAGTAAAAATACTGGGTTGTACTGGCCTGAACCGGATATATTTTTGGTGTTTTGGCTGGTACAATAAAAAAATATAAAAAATATAAAAAAAATGTTAAAAATTTTATTTTTTTATTAAAAAAAAATGTTTTTAAAGCTGTGGGAGGTTTGTTGTCTCAACCCCTAATTAGTAGGTATTGTCCGCTTTGGCTATGCCTCACGGTTTTGCTCAATCCCACATCGGGGAGAGACACCTCCCATGTGCCTTATAAGCTTAAGCCCAAGACACATGTGTGTAGTAGTGGTACACATGTGTCTTGGGCTCAAGCTTATAAGGCACATGTGGGAGGCGTCTCTCCCCGATGTGGGATTGTGCAAAACCGTGAGGCATAACCAAAGTGGACAATACCTGCTAATTGGGGGTTGAGACAAAAAACCCTCCCACAAAAGCTAATATACTTAGACTAATATTTAGTCTTATAAGATATGTGGATTTTAAATTTTATGTTGATAAACATAAAAAATTAATAAATTCATACTTACATAAATTTAAGTGGGTTTCAATCTTCAAGTTGCAAAGAGACGATTGCTGGACTTTTGTTTTTTAATCGGACTAAAAAAAATTTGATCCCGTTAAAATGACTTTAACGACCCCACAACGTTTTCAATCTAAAAACAAAGACTTGCCCAAAATGTGAGCTACAATAACTCAACCACCCAACCTAATAGGACTCTTATCAATATAACAATAGTAGATAAACTCAATACTTATGAAGTTATGACACCTATTATTTCTCACTCCACTTAATTGTTGCCTCATATTATTTCTCATAATTTCTTCTAGTGCTACGCGTGTGAACACTAATACAAAAGTACATGTCCCACCTCTTTTTTCATGCACATATCGTCACATAGTGACATCTAACATGATTAATTCGTTAGTTGCCAAATTAATTACAAGTTGTTAGAGCATTCACATTTGGATTTGTTAAAAAAAAAAAAAAAAAAAAAAAACCCCTATTTTAACACCTTAAAAGTTACTTTAACTAATTTACAACACCATTTTACAATTTACTCAACATCTCATTTCTTATTTTTCACATCAAACCTAAAATTATTCAATTTTTTATTCATTTCTCACTTTTTGTCTATCTTCCTTACCATCTCTCTCTTCACCCATAGAAATTTCTCTCTTTTCCTCTATGTATCTTTCTCTCTTCACCCAAAAAAAAAAAAAAAAAAATCCGCCGCCACCACCACCACAATCAATTCTCATCCCAAAATCAAACCATATAGCAAAAAATAAAATAAAACTAAACTACAGTAGACACCACCCTCACAACCCACCACCAGTATCAACAATCATAAAAATCACATATTCATACCCACATAACCAAACAAAATAAATAAATAAATAAATAAAAACAACAATCAAATCAAAACCGCAACCCACTACCACCTACCACAAAAAATAAAACAAGAACCACCACCAAACTCACTATTGATGGCCACACATCACCGCTAGCCACCAACATCATCACCACAAATACCCACAAAAAAACCCAAATCCAAACCCACGAAAACCCACAAACCTAAATCTAAACCCACAAATCCACTGGAGATGAGAGAGAGCGGAGGAGAGAAGAAGGTTGAGATGAGAGAGAGGGAGGTGGAGATTAGTGGGAGGGAGGCGGAGAATTTTTTTAGTATTATAATTTAATTATAATTTACTACAGAAGTGAATTAAATATAGTTTTATTTTATTTTTATTTTTATAAACTTTTTTTTTGAGAAATTTATTTATTTTTTTATAAACTTACTACAGTAATGTTTAAAAGTAAGGATTTATTGTAACAAGGTTGTAAAATTTTTTAGGTTTAAGAACTAGAATAATGAATGGTTTTTGATGTTTGAGAGGGTAAAATAGAAATTTGGAGAGTTTTGCACTCCCAATGCTAATACTTTTAGTGGGTTATTTTGGCCAATAAACTTGGTAAATAATAGTGGATTTCAGTTAACTCAATTGGTAAAGTCTCTGATAGTTGAATAAGAGATCTAAGGTTCAATCTCTGTCTACACCAAAAACCGATTGGTGCATTGGTTTGATGATAAAAAGTTATCATCAGGATTGGACGCAATAGGTTAAAACTTTCTCTAAAAAAAAAAAAAACTTGGTAAGCAATAATATAAATATTTGTAATTCATAGCATTTCATCATTGAAGAAATAAGAAGCAGCTTTTTTATTTCGAATTTTTCTTCTTAATTTTCCTTTCACTTCAATTAACGCCATGATGGACTTTGATTATTGGTGCAATTATTGATTTCATGTATAGTAATGGTAAAAGAACTATATGCCGAGTCATGGTATTGAGATTTAAGGACAAAAATATTATTTACTTTTTCATTTGTTTATTATGCTATCAAATGTTTATTATGCTTTCAAAATGTTGCCAGTGTGGTAGGCTTGATAATGTTTTAGCCTGAAAATTACATATGTTACACCAATTTATTTGTTGTTTCTCTCTCTTTTCTTCTAAATTGAAAATTGAAATATCCTAATTTCTCTTTTTCATAAAAATTTTGTTTCTTATATTATATACAGTAATTTTAGCATTTCATCCAAGCAAATCAGTATCTTGAAACAAGTAATGATTAATGACACATTTTGGTATTCAAAAAATGGAAGTCTAGTTTATTATATAAACCATGAGTTCTACCCAAGTTCATTAAACCAATCTAAGCCAGCCCGGTCCAATTGATAATTAACCTCGTTACAATTAATCTGTCCAATTAATAACTAACATCATTACAATTAATCCAATTGATCACTAACTTAATTACAATTAATCTGAAACAAGGGTCAAACTAATTGGGTAAGGATCACAAAACTTGCATTCAGTCATAAAGTTCAAACCCTCCAATTATCATACTACCATTTTACAATTCAACAAGCACATCAAGAAAACAGTAGTAGTGCAGTTTAAAAAGTCACAAAGATCTTATTGTCATGAACAAAAACACACAAGATTGTTCACAAGGCACGCACCCTTTTTAGTCCACATTCACAAATACACAACAAAGGCTCAAACTTAGCCCTCCTGGTCATCAATGTACATTTATTTCCTTCACTTCCTTCTTTGGCATCTCAGCTCTCGGAATAGTAACAGAAAGCACCCCATCTTTCAACTCTGCCTTAATCTCATCAACTTTGGCATCCTCGGGTAGGAATACACTAGTATTATAGTAGCCATAGCTCCTAGATGACCAATACTCATCGTCTGAGTCTTCTTCCTTCTCTTCTTTGTGCTCTCCCTTTATTCTCAGAACCCCATCATCAACAGTGATCTTCAAGTCTTCTTTGGCAAGCCCGGGCACCTCATACTGCAACTTGTAGTAATTGTCCTTCGTTTTTATGCGGCCACTGAGGCTCCAAGGTGTTATGTTCAGGTTCTCAAACAGTTTGTTTATGTTATCGGTTGCTTGCATGAGTGCATTTCCAAGCCCTGAGGGAAAGAATTCTAGGGAAAGATAAACAGGGCAATGAGTTAGGCCTATATTTGGCCCAAGTTTTTAAATTTGACACTAGCCGCAACCGCCAATTAAATTGTTTCTAAAATTTTGGTTTGCCTTAATATAGCATTATCTATAAAATCCAATTATATAGAAGACCATGCCTCCAAGTAAATCATTAGTTCAACTATTCATAATTCCTATATTTGCTTCAATGTATCATTTAAGTCCAATTTATGAGTCAATAAATAGACCCTGTATATCCAATGAGTGCGAAAATTAAGCACTTTGTTGATGTGGTTTTTACACTAGATTAGTGAATCACTTGAACAAATAAAATGGAGGGAAAAAAAAAATTCAATATCTAGAAGACACCTAATAAAAAAAGACACTTGAGAGAGAGAGACAGAGGTACCATAAAGGGCAGGAACAAAGTTAGGGTCGTCGTTTTTCCAAAGCCACCTCCTGCGTTGTTTCCTTGGGAACAACTTGGACTTTTTCTTAGCTTCAGAAACAGCAACATCTTTGCCATCTGAAGTCTTCTCACCAGCTACCTTATCACTAGCTGTTGTAGTAAACCTCCTAACAATCTCATTTCCCCACCTCTGCCTTTGCACCCCACCAGCACTTCCCTCACAAATACCTTCACCCAGCAAAGAATAAGCACAAGAAGGGGAAGCCAACACTCTTTGTTGCAAATTCTTCAAAGCCAAACGAGCCAAAGCCATTTTGGTGAGCTTTGTGCTTAATTCCTAAGAGTTAGGAGTCTTGGTGAGAATTGTAAAAAAGATATCTGCAGACCTGTTGTTGTTTGTTTCTTTTTTTCCCTCTGGTGTTGATGGAGAAAGAGATTAGCAAGAGAATTTAAAGAGGGCAGTGGGTGTCTTGGATGCTTTGGTTAGGACAGTTGGAGAAGTCTCCAAGAGGTTCTGGGAGGTGGTGATGACACATACGAAAGCATGACATGAGAGAGAGATGGTTCTTGGTCTTTCTCAAACATACTACACTTTTGATGAATACGGAAGGAAGAGTATTCCAGAGGAAAATGCATCTGATGCCACGTCTCTCACTTTTTTAAACTTTGTTCTTTCACTAGCACATCAGATGTACAGCTTATGCAGCTCTCGACATAAAGTTATTGGCCTAGAAATCACAGTTCTTAGTTAAAAATATTAAAAAAAATAATTACCTATAAACACCATTTTGGAGGAATCTTAATTCAAACTACCATATTTAAGAAACCGTTCGGGTGTAATATAGTCACATAATTCATTAAATTCTTTAATGAATTATGTGATTTGTTTAAGTAATACACATAAATAGTCTTATAAACCGTTAAATAAATGATTGGAGAAGATTCTTAAAAATGCAAACTTTGTTAAATAAAAAAATATAAAAAAAAGGCTAAAAATATCACAATTGAAAAAACTGCTGCTCCACGATATAATTTCTTATATAATCCAATTTGACTTGTTACGCAATTGATATAAGACTTACACTTGCACAACAAACTCATCCAACCCAATTCACATAATCCGAGATATCACAACCTCCATCCTTTGATTCCTAATGTGCTTTGTCAAGATTGATAAATGATAATACGTTATAACAGTCCAAGAAAACACTAACCAAATCTACTCAATACCGCAAAAGGATTAATCAAAATACAATTGAGGCTAAGTGAGAAGCATCATAAATAACTAATTACCACACGTGAGGCTAAAGGGCTGATGGCAATTGCATTTGCAGCAGTGTAGACAACACGTTCATGAAATTTTGCAAAACTTCCTGCCATGAACAGGACAGGCAGCCGATGATATGAATCAAATTGAATGTAATACATGCATGTCTAAAAGGCCTGAATAATAAAAATCTCTGCATTGGCATGTGAGAGATCATGTTACATTTCATATACAAGTCGCAGTTTGTTCAATCACCCCTCTTGCTATGGCAACAACTTGAACGTTGCTAAGACAGGTTAAAGTATCTAAAGAGCCCTTAAGGATCTTATACTTCTGCTGCTCAATCATATAACCCCTCCTGCTCCCAAATGTCCACAAGAAAATCTACCATTTCCTGTGTTCAAGACCAATAATGAATTACATAAAGCACATAAATTGGGGTAAGACCAGCTTTTGAGAGCAGAGACTTACAGCAAGTGGGATAGGCTGAGGGAATGGCTTGTTGTTCCCAAGCAAACTTTCATATGATGCATTCCAACTGCAAAGCCAGAATTTTTTACCAATGCATAGACAGTGAGTGCTGACAAAATGCAAGGAAAGAATTCATGAATAATCAATTCCTACTTTACAAACAAAAGGGTATATGTTCCAGAAACGGTTTCTTCAAATTTTCTACATCCTTCACTCGCTACTACTTTTGAAATAAAAAATCTAAACAAACGATTGTCAAAGTACAACATATGGACAAGACAAATGATTTGGATGCTTAACACTACTCGTCAGTCATGACAGTCACATGAAAGCAGCTATCAAGAAAACGTAATACCAATTTCCAATCTTTTAATCTTTTTTAAGGTTTCACAGTGCTACTCATCTTTTGAGGGCAAAACTTGGCCTACCATTAAAATGAACTTGTACCACAAGACATGCCACATATTCAAATAATACAACAAAGTCGATGTGTTAAATATGATGAAGGGGAAGAAAGTCTTCACCCAAACTAATGATACTATCTTGGGATGATATCTTCCTCTCTTTTTTTTCTTTCTTTTTTTTTCTTTTTTTTGTCAAAAAAAAAAAAATCCTTGTTGGATGAGTAAGTTTGGCCCCAAGGGGAGGGGGATGGGGAAATCCAAACTAGAGAGACCTCTGATCCATGAGGCATGATCCCAGGCTAATTGTGCTACCCCTTGGGGTCTCTTAGATGATGTCATTTCTTGTGATCCTGATATAAAATCATGACTTAGATTTAGATTCTATGAAATCAAATCATCCACGAATTGAGATGATAATTGGTGAATGGCACATGAATGTGGTGACACTCATGAAACTACTTTATAGCTTGAAAGTTTCTGCTATCAGAGCTTCAAATAAGAGGCCCCATTTAACTTGAAAATCACAAAATAAATTTCAGAGCAATCAACCTTAGTTTGGGTTCTCGTATCTGCTGTGCCCGGTTCTCAGACCTGTTATTTCCTACCCAACGCTGCCTAGTCTGATTCCAGAGAAGAAGACCTGTGCCCCCATTTAAGACAGAAATTGTAAGTTTAAAATAGGCAAAGGAACAAGAGATATATGGAAGAGCAAAAGAGCAACATGTAATACTGTCTACACTATCATTTTTCTTACCACACCAACCATAAAGCATATGCAAAGGACTAGAGACACCCTACATCAGACTGGAATGCAGATCCGGTGTGAAAGACCAAACAAATTAAGAGGGAGACAAGCTAACTAGGTCACAATTACCACTCTTTGATATATTAATTGGAGTTCCATTCATACATATGTTGAAACCTGACCCCCACCCAAAAGAAAAGGGAAAAAAAAAGGGAAGAAGAAAGAGCCAAAACCTGCAGCTATGTCAGGTGTATGGAAATGCCAAACCTATAAAGTTACTGAACATCCCAGGAGAAATGAAAACTTACCATGATTTACAAATTCAGAAGGGCTGTTAGCACTGCCAGCAACAGCATGTGGATCTAGAATTTGATTGGTTGTACTAATTGAGGAGATGCTTCGCTGAGACTGAACTGCACTGTTGTCCATATCCCACGTACTGGTGGTCCAGAAATCCTCTGTCTTCACTGTCCGACCTTGATTCGTTGATCCTTTTGATGGTGATTGTGCTGGTGCATCCACCGAGGTAGTTACTGTAGGTTTAGTATAGCATCCAAGACAACCACTGCTCTGTTACAAATTACATTTGGTTCTGTTACAAATCACATATAATAATATAGCTTCTAAATAGGACTCACCACAAACTCAAAAACTGCAGCCTAATACCTAGATAAATTAGCCCACATAGAACCAGCTCCCTCTCTTGCTCGCTCAAAACCCAGAAAGAAAAAGACAATATCATAATGTAAGTATCAGAATTTTCTCACGTGGAATCTAAAGAGAATTATACAATAATAAATCAACCGGGAAGAAAGATGAAGATAGCCAACTAAGAGCGTTCACATCAGCCTTCTCAAATTTTTAGCTCAGCCTCAATACTATATCACTATTTCAATTAAATATTATTTTCTTTCTATTCACAATTTTAATCCCAAAACCCACAAACATCGAATACAACCACATCACTTAGCACAACTGCATCCAGCTGTCGCACCCAGAAACCAACCAGTTGTTGCACCGCAACCACATCTGCATCCAGCCATGGTTATCCATTAACACTCCAATACAACCACATCCAAACCAAAACAAACACAACCACCAGATTATGGTGCCTTGGATCCACCCTCAAAACCCAACAGATCTGAGCTTGAGTTTCAGACCAAGAGTGTTGAGCCAGCACCCACCCATCACACACTGACCAAAAACCACATCTCAACTGTCACCTGTCTCCGCCAGTGCTGAAAACCCAAATAGCAACCTATCTCAGTCATCACAGACCAACCAAATCGTGACCCAATTTCGGCGACACGTTGATGTTATACCCAGAAGCAGTTGATCGAGAGAGAGAGAGAGAGAGAGAGAGAAGAAACAAGACCAACAGGCACAAAAACCACCATCAAACCCAGACCACCGTCGAACCAGACCAGCCACCTCTGCACTCACCGTCGGAAACTGCCACAAGCACCGCACGAATATAAAAAAATAAACATGGACCCAGCAACCACTGAACCCACTGCCAAGAACCACCACACCCACTGCAAAAATCAACACAAACCCCGCACCCACTGCACAAATCAAACCAAACCCATCAACCACTGCACCCACCGCACAAATCAATGCAAATATCAACACAAACCCACAAAAATAAACTCTCAGACGCCCAAATCTGCCACCACCGACCAGCTAAAACCACCAAATCCAAGTGTTGCAGTTCACAATAAGTTCGACTGCCACCAAATGGAGAGTTCGAAGAAGAGGGGGGGAGAGAGACAGAGAGAGAGTTTTGAGATTTTTTTTTTAGCACTAGTGAGGAAGAGTATCTCGCTACTAGTCGCGATTGCTGTTCATTGTTAATTTTTTTTTGGTTAGTTTATTGAGTCTGATGCGAGGGGTTTTTGTGGGTTTCTAGCTATATTTTTATCAGGCTAGTTTGACTAGCCTTATGCAAGTGCTCTTCAAATGTCAATTGTGTTGAAAGGGCTACACCCCAAAAAGTAAAAACTGGATGGGAAAAGAGGGGAGAAAGTTGTTCAAAGAATCACCATTTAGTATAGGGCTACAATCAATGGGATACTGATAACAATGAACTGAGTATATTAAAAACAGCTTGGCAATAAAACCTCATTATCCAAACCTAAAATCCAAGTAAGATAAAAAATGGGAACCATGTTTCTTAAATTCATTCATTTTGATATATGGGTTAAATTAAAAGGAGCTATCCTAACATTTTTAAAATGATAACACTGGTCTTTGCACTCTGCTTATAGATTCAAGATAAATTTAACCTTCTCTGTCCATCTTCTGAAGCTAAACATTTAAGTTGAGCAGTGTCAGTTCTCAGTTTGAACTTGATCACTTAAGCTATCACTATTTGGAATATTCTGCATGCAACTATTAGCATGCAGTAGATATCTATTACGGCCTCAAAAGCTTGATAGACCACCTAAGACAATATGCACATCAAACTTTAGATTGACATCAGTTTAAAATTCAAATTGACAACAGTTTTCCATTTGCAATTTGAACATCCTTTTGAAAAATTTCTTCGTGGAAAATTTCAACCAACAACAAGAGTAACTCAGAATGTTGCACCAAGCCATCTTTGACCCATACTAAGCCAAGGCTGGCATGGCAACCAGCCATTAGATAGGCAAAGCATGAACAGGAACTAACAGCAAGGTAGTATTCACATTGTTATTTTTGCTACCAAGGTACTTGATCACTCTAGAAGGCCATGGGAACATATGGTGCAGATCCGCAACCAGATTATCCTAACCAAGGAAATTGCATAGGCCAAAAATCATAGAGGTTTGAACTTGGTTGATTCCGGACATTTGAATTTAAACAATTTTCCAAATGCTATTAAGAAATTATGCAAATTTTCTTTATTGGTAATTTATGCACCTGGTGGGTATTGAGCCCAGAACCTCACCCTCCACTTTACTCTTATAAGGAAGGAAATGCCATTTGAGCAAGATATCACTGGCTCCAATTAAAAAAAAAAACTTAAATAACCAAACTAACTACCTCAATTATCCTAACTTATCATCATTAAGGTTTGATAAGTGACAGCGAAATGCTTCCCTATCAGCTAGCAATGATCAAGATGTATGCATACATAGAAAAAAGATTTAATCACTTCAACTCTATTTACACATTTGAAGCCAATAGGGAGTTTTACTGCTTTGAGGACGGAAAGAAATATATGCAGGACACAAGGATACTATTAATTATGTGTCACATTCTTATTTGAATCTGGAAATCTAAGATTAGCAGAAAAGTTACACCACCTCGAAAATCAAGTCATACAAGCAAATTGAACAATAACAATAACATGATGTAAAGGGAAAATAAAATCATATCATGAGATAACCAGACTTCTACTTATACATTTCATTGCCTAGCAAATGTCAAATTTTTATTTATTTATTTATTATTATTATTTTTTAAAGTAATTTCTTTGAGAGAGCATACATCAAGCTTTATTTCATTTTTTTTTTTGATAGATAACGAAAAATTTTATTAAAAAAGTAGCCAACCCGAGTACATTGGGGATGTACTATGGGGGCAAAAATCAAGAAACAAAATTACAATGATCAAATAAAACTGGAATGGAAGAACAAGTAAAATGCGATAAAGCCACACTCCAAGCAAGCTTTATTTCATTTAAACATGGAAAAACATAAATCTCTGCTCAATGGAGGCTCATCAAGGCATCTCATATAGTTAAATTGAAAGTTTCAATTTCTTTTATCAAGTTTTATCTAACAGAATACCCCCCCCCCCTCCCCAAACCCCAAAAAAATTAATAAAATATTAAACTTTCCGAATATTACTGAGCTAAATTGACTTTGCCAATTTCTGAATGAACCAAACTACATGATGTATAAATCTACAAATACAATGCCCCTTTAATACCCTTTATTGAAATTCACACAACTCCTCTTCTTACTGGTTTTCTCTTTATCCAAACAACAAAAGCCACAAGCCACAAAAGATTCCAATTCAAACATAAAAAAATAAAAATAAAAATAAAAACCCACGAATATTACAAGCTTGAAATCTCATTCAACCGCAAAATCCCCATAGAATTCGAGACCTGTAATGGGAATCAAAAAAACATACCCCATATCGCAATATATAAAGAAACGCCCACAAACCCTTATCAGATCTGCTTTCCAGCAAAAATCAAAGCTTGATGGGAAAATGATTCCAGGAAAAAAACATCAGAGAGCCCTCCTGAGTCCCACAAAAATAATGGGTATCAGATAAAAATTCAAACAAAAATATAATTTATTCAATATATATATATATATATATATATATAGATATTCAAGGAAAAGAAGTAAACCTGAGAGATTGTGTGTTAATATGTAAACACACACTCTCTTTCTCTTTCCTGGAAGGGATGCCCTTTTGGATTTCTGCTGTTTCTTCTTCTTCCTCTCTGGCAATTATTGACAAAAAGGAAGAAGGAAGAAGAGAGAAGTTGGGCATAGTTGAAAAAGGTTATTTATAGAGTGAAGTTTTAACTCCCCTAATGTTTTTTTAACCTCAAGTGGTTCTTTTTATGTTAGCATTAATTTTTTTGCCACACATTTCTGTTTGGTTTTCTTCTTTAAGACCAGAGTTATGGATAACATATGATCAAAAGGAAATTCTCCTTTTTAGGCTAATTTTTTTCTTTTTGGATAATATCCTTTGCGTCTTACTATTAATACTTGGTGTTTGTTTGAGAACGACTTATTAAATTTTTTATTGAAATTTTTTTATTAAAAATGTGCTATAATATACTTATACTTCAATAATATAAGAAAAAGCAAGGTTTCAAAAATATCTATACATAAAAGTAAAAAAACTAAAAACTGATCAAATAAACTTAAGTCAAACGAACACTTTTATTAATACCTATTTGGATAGTGTTTCTATTCCTATGTTTTGGTTTTTGGCGTTTTCATTGGTGGGACCCACGGTTTCAGTGCAGTCCACGTCTAGCGTTTCACACTTTTTTTTCATTGAGAAGCACGTTTTAATGTTTTCTAATAGGTCCCATGCACTGTTCTTAGGACCCATAAATCTCTTTTTTTCAACAAAACTATCATTAAAAATGGGTCTCACGACACTATTCACATATTTAAAAATTATTTTGCTATAATATTTTCAGTTTTTAGCAAAATAAACAGTATCCAAACAGACCTTTAGTGTTGATTTGGTATTCTTAGCTTATTTGTATAGTTTTTATTAAAAATATATATAATTTTTAGTAACTTTTATATTAAATGTGGCAAAAAGCTAACAATTATATGATTTTTAAAAAATAAAAAATAAATCATTTGCAAAAAAAAGATGAGACAAAAAGCAAGAAGTTACATTTTCCCAAACGTTGTCTTTTGAGGATTTTTTTTTTTTTAAAAAAAAAAAAATTGTAAGTTGTTAAGCTTTTAGTCTTTTACTTAAATTATTAAGTTTGGTCAAGAATTTTGTAGCTAAATGATATTGATAAATAAAATAAAATTATAAGTCAAGAAGGCCTTTCATAAAATGATCACCCTTAATTTTTTTTCAAATTAAAAAGGAAAAGAAAATTTATGAATGCTCTTAAATCCCATTTAACCTTCACGTTATGAAAAGCAGCTATATATATATTTATATTTATTTAGAAGAAGCTATTTATATTATTAAAGCATTCATATTAACTTCTTTTTAAAAAAAAAAAAAAAAAAGCATTTTGCATCATTAAAACTCACTTTATTTACTTTACATAACTATTTTTACAACAAACCTTACATCTCATTCTTTATTTTTATTTACATCATATTATAATAATCTATATAACTCATTTTTATATTATTGCAACACACCTAACAAAAACCAACAAAAGCAAATGGCAACACCACTAGAAGGCTAATAAACCCAAATCGACCACCAATAAAAAAACCATGGCCACCACAACAACCAAAACTCAAAATCAAAAATCAAATCGCCACCATTACAAAAACTCAGCACTAGCACCTCCACCACCACTGCAAAAACCCAACACCACCCTAAAATCAAAGTTAAAAAAAAAACCCACCCCAATCTGCCACCAACACTGAAACCCACCACCCCAGCCATCACTGTGCCAGCCACCAAAACCCAACACTAAACCCACATCGAAGATCCACCTAGCCACGATGACCTCGGCAAGCACAACAACCAACACCAACGAGGACATAGTAATGAGAGAGCAGAGGATCAAGAGAGGGAATGTGTTTGATGAGAGAAAGTGAGGAGGGTGAATAAAAAAAAGAATAAAAATGCTAAAGAATGAAGCTATAGTAATATGAAAATTTACATACTATTGTTGCATTGTGTTTTGGATTTCAACAATGTTGCATCAGCTGATATATGGGGGGGAGGTGCGGCTTTGGTTTTTGTTTGCTACAATGTTATGCAAAATGCATAACATGGATTTTGCATAATGGGATGGGAATACTATTATAGTGGAAGTTTATTCATATTCAATCTATGAACAAAACTTTTGTCACAACTTGGTGAAGTGATCCATTATGAATGACAGAAAGAAAACAATGGGCCTCATTCATCAAGTTATAAAAAAAAGTTGTGGTAAATGTTGTATTCCTAAACTTATTAATTGATATTAATGAACCAAAGTATCACTTAAAAATATTGAACATAGCTTAGTAATCAATATTTAAATGTAAATATTCCAATTATATCAGCAAAACTAAATAATCAAATGAAAACTAAAATTAAAAGAACAAAAATTATTATAGTTATGTTAGCCTCTTTGCACGCAGTATGCACGTGTCAAAGATTTTTTTTAAAATGAAAATATACAAAAATTTTAAGTCATAACTATAAATACTAAATAGTTATATTTTTAAGTATTAAATGTGTGTCCTAATTTTATAGACTTTGAGTTTAAAATTTAAAATGCTTAATTTATCTTTATAATTATATTTTGTCTCAGTTATAAATCATATTCAATTAGATAATTTGGTGACTTTGGAAGTATAGAAAATTGGATGCAAAAAGTTCTATTTCAATTACCAATTATTTATAGAGATGTCAAATATATATTGTATATGACTAAGTTTTTATCAAAAATCAAAGATTATAATAGATTATGAAATAATTTAGAATATATAGTGATACTTTTTTTTTAATTTCTTGAAACTTTTAATAATTGAATTTTATTCAAAGTAGTATTTTTCTTTATAAATTTGGTCACAATGTTTCATGTAACATAAATTGTGTTAATTATTATTATTATTATTTTTTTTTTTGAGAAACAAGACAAAACTCTATTCAAACTTCACGGAAACCTTTGTCCACCAGTACAAGTTGTTTCACATCATAGGGTATGTCATCATACCAAACCTGATTGGGAGAGTACTTGGCTAGCTTGGCCAATTTGTCAGCTACAGCATTCCCACTCCTCTTGACATGCATAAAATAAAAGGAGTCAAAAAAACAAAGCTAAGGTTCTGGCATCGTCAACAAAATATGGCCAAAGGAAGTAAGACACGTAGAGTCAGAGTTGAGGGCTTTGATGATTGTTTCTGAGTCGCCTTCGAAGACCACATTCTCCAAGCCGAGATTTATTGCAAAGGAGACTGCGTTTCTGCATGCATTTGCCTCCACCTCTTCCACTGTTGCTAGTAGAAAGTAGCTCTCAGAGAGTGCACCGATTACCTCACCGTTTGAGTTCCTGATGACCACACAGATGCCTGCCTTTTGTAACTCTTGGAATATGGCTCCGCCAAAATTTGCTTTGTAGATGTTACTACATGGTGGTCTCCAATTGGTAGGAGCTTGGTGAATATCTTGGTCCAGCACAGGTGAGTCAGCAAGTGACGACTCTAGGAATTTTTTTAGGGTATTTTTCAACAAGCATAAATTACACGATCTAATAAAAAAAAAAATTTATATATTGACAATAACATCAGTCTCACCTCCTCCTTACTTACCAACATCTTGCCCAAATAAGTAGCAATAAAAACAAAATGTTACATCCTTGTCTATACTATATTCCAACCAATTTCTATTTACATACCATTCGGATTTAAATTGACGGGACTTTCTAGAAAAATATGATACAGGGTAATCATAAGGAGGTTGACAAGGGCCTTTTGTTAAATAATATCTTCTTATTTCATCATGATTATTAGGATGATAAGATGATATCTTTTCTCGTAGCCTAGGATCTGAAGGAAGATTTTCTAAATTAAAGTCAACAAGAATTCGCTTAGAAGACGAAAATGAATCTTGCACAGGAGATGAACCTTGGGTACGTGGTTTTCTTATCAAGTATTTGTCCATAATTCTAGTAAAAGAATAAACAATAAACTATAAGTTTATTTGAAATATTAATAAAATTATTGTGGGGCCCAACAACTTTTGGGCCAGCTCCATTTATTCGTTGGGGCCCAAAGGTTCAAGCCGAGGAAGGTTATGGCCCAGACAAAGTAAGGCAAGCACAAGATAGCATTGGGATACAGCCGAGGATAATTTAGTCCTCGGCCAGTCCAAAACCTCCTTGGAAGGAAGGGCAAAAATGGTATAGAAATGACTTGGGAAAAAATCTAAAATATCTGTGCCAATAGAAAAGGGTATGCAGGAAAGTGTAACGACCGGGGAAAGCTGCCCTTACTGCCATTCAATACTCTGCACCTGACAGAGCCATACTCTCCAGCTTTTTCAACCACCCCCAACCACTCCGGGTATGGGTTGATGGGACAAGTATCAGTCTTGGAATGCCAATCCTACACGTGGACGAAGGATAAAAAAACACAGGCTAGTATAAAAGAAAGAGCAAGTAATTCATAAAGGGAGGGGTTGGGAAAAATGGCCAAAAACCAAAGCCTCCCAACCCGCCTCCAAAAGAAAGACTCCAGGGGTGAAGGCAACTTAACCATGAATGGATATCACGAAAAACCCACAGCCTGGTGATCAAGGCCTAGCCTTTCAAACCCACGCTCTATAAATGATATTGTTTGGGTCTTTTTACGTGCGAACCCAACACTGTTATGGGTCGTTACAAATCGTGTCCTTACAATTGGCGCCGTCTGTGGGAAAGGCTTGTGTGTTGGCATAGGCAGTAGGTCGAGATAGTTCCTTTGTCATTTCTAACTGTTGGTTATAGAGTTTTAGTGTAAGGTCCTGCTAGGGGCTATGATTCTTGACTAGGGGCTACGCTTGATAGCATCAATCGCGTGGATGGTTCCAGGGGCTTGGCCGAGGAGCTAATTCCCCTAAAGCCAAGGTCCCACGCCGAAAAAGAAAACTGAGTTTTGGATAGAACCAAGGCATTGCATGGTCCTCGGACTCAAGCCTACGGGGAAACCAACTACTTGGATGAGAAAACTGAGTTTTGGACAGAACCAAGGCATTGCATGGTCCTCGGACCCAAGCCTATGGGGAAACCAACTACTTGGACGAGAAAACTAAGTTTTGGACAGAACCAAGGCATTGCATGGTCCTCGGACTCAAGCCTATGGGGAAACCAACTACTTGGATGAGAAAACTGAGTTTTGGACAGAACCAAGGCATTGCATGGTCCTCGGACTCAAGCCTATGGGGAAACCAACTACTTGGACGAGAAAACTGAGTTTTTGACAGAACCAAGGCATTGCATGGTCCTCGGACTCAAGCCTATGGGGAAACCAACTACTTGGATGAGAAAACTGAGTTTTGGACAGAACCAAGGCATTGCATGGTCCTCGGACTCAAGCCTATGGGGAAACTAACTACTTGGACGAGAAAACTGAGTTTTGGACAGAATCAAGGCATTGCATGGTCCTCGGACTCAAGCCTATGGGGAAACCAACTACTTGGACGAGAAAACTGAGTTTTGGACAGAACCAAGGCATTGCATGGTCCTCGGACTCAAGCCTATAGGGAAACCAACTACTTGGATGAGAAAACTGAGTTTTGGACAGAACCAAGATATTGCATGGTCCTCGGACTCAAACTTATGGGGAAACCAACTACTTGGACGAGAAAACTCAGTTTTGGACAGAACCAAGGCATTGCATGGTCTTCGGACTCAAGCCTATGGGGAAACCAACTACTTGGATGAGAAAACTGAGTTTTGGACAGAATCAAGGCATTGCATGGTCCTCGGATTCAAGCCTATGGGGAAACCAACTACTTGGACGAGAAAACTGAGTTTTGGACAGAACCAAGGCATTGCATGGTCCTCGAACTCAAGCCTATGGGGAAACCAACTACTTGGATGAGAAAAATGAGTTTTGGAAGAAAAATTGAGTTTTGCAAGGTCAGTTACTTAGAAAAAATTCTAAGTTATTCAATCCTCGGGTCAAATTCCATAAAAGATTAAAGCTATTAAAGTTGTTAAGAGGATGGTGAAACGCCCTACTACTTAGCAACTTGGAGGGACTGTTCATTTTGTGGGTTGTATGTCTTCGGATGATTACCACCTGCACCGCCCTGGGCATACAGTTGTCACCTCGGCTATTTTGGGGTAAGTGTTATTTTTGCAGGTCGGCATTGCCGTGCCAAACAATTCTATTAAAGTTATGATAATATCTTTTCCTTAGCAAATATTTTAACCCTAGGTATCATTAATTCAATGCTATATTATTGTGCCGAACAGCACTCGCAAGTTCATAATAGCGCCTCTCTCTTTGATAAGGAATTACAGCCCCAAATATTGTACTCTAAGGTCGGCGGTATTGTGCCATGCCGATTCAGTAAGTTTATCATGATGTTCTTTCTTTTTTTGCCTAATAGGAGTTTTAGCCCTAAGTATCATTTGTTCGATTCAGTATTATTAAGCCGGAGTGTTTCTATAAACACAGAGCAAGATCTTTTTATTAACTAGGACTATGGTCCTAGACGTCGGTCAGAGTTTAAAAATAAAAAGCATTTGCAAGATTGTACGTCTATTCACCTCGTTATTATCTAGGAAATATAGAGATAGAACATGTGAAGTAAAGTAATAACAATTTTATTGATATAAAGATGTATTACAACGTACAAAGAGGGGCTTAAACAAGCCTATACAAAAGGTGGATTACCAAAACAATAAAAAAAAAAACACAACAACAATACAGACAAGTAAACAGTCAGATGCCTTTTTAAATTTGTCTCCGAAGTCCTTCCAAGCTCCGCCCCAGTAGTGCCCATATTGAGAGAAGGACCTTCTTCAGAAGAAGATGGAGGAGATGAATGAAAAGAAGGAGGAGAAGAAGAGGGAGGAGATGAAAGGAAAGAAAGAGGAGAAAAAGAGGGAGAAAGAAAAGTACCAGGGTGGATCTGGTGGTGGAAAGAAGAAGAAAGAGAGGAAAAATGAGACACCAGTGAACGAAGAGAGGAAGAAGTAGGGGCACTTAGTCCCTGCCTCAGTCCTGACTCCTAACACACTGGTGCCATGTTAGCTATGCTCATGAGAGAGCGGCTGGTACTGATAATGGGTGTCTTCGGCTTAGTCACGCCGAAAGTTTGGCATGACGAGCCCCTACTTCGGATTTTGGCTGAAAGAAAGGTGGGACAGATCTTGAGTCTCCGTCATCCCTGCCCTGACCGAGCCATTTCAAGCTTTATTGGAACATGGTGTTTTCGAGAGGGGTATGGTTCCTTCATTACTTATTATTATGGTGAACGTATCACAATTTAATGTATAACTAGCAGGTAAAGTAAACTCTAGAGGAATCTAAGGGTTTCAGATTTTGGGAGGATTAAAAGGGTTCGTGTATGGGAGGAGATAATCTCTTGCTTTTTCTTTTTTTATGAGGGGTGAAGCGGAAGGTATTTAATATGTTCAGATCTCCAAGGAAATCTGCAAACAAGAATATGCCCGTTCCACTTCCCCACACCATCAATAACCGTTAAATTTGAATGGTCTCGTAAAAGGAAACTATTAAAGGCACGTTTTGGATAGCCAAACGGCATGAGCGTGTCATGAATAAATTCAGAGGAATATCTCGTAGACCGGTACAAATGCCTGGGCAGATGGAGAACCGCCAACATTAATGAAAGACTAAATTAAATAAGGCATAATAAAGACTCAATATTACCAAAACCCTCCTCTCCAACCAAGAGGTCGGATAGCAGGGTTTTGAGGGGCTATTGTGGGGTCCAACAACTTTTGGGCCAGCTCCATTTATTCGTTGGAGCCCAAAGGCCCAAGCCGAGGAAGGTTATGGCCCAGGCAAAGTAAGGCAAGTACAAGATAGCATTGGGATACAGCCGAGGATAATTTAGTCATCGGCCAATCCAAAGCCTCCTTGGAAGGAAGGGCAAAAATGGTATAGAAACGACTTGAGAAAAAATCTAAAATATCTGTGCCAATAGAAAAGGGTATGCAGGAAAGTGTAACGACCGGGGAAAGCTGCCCTTACTGCCATTCAATACTCTGCACCTGACAGAGCCATACTCTCCAGCTTTTTCAACCACCCCCAACCACTCCGGGTATGGGTTGATGGGACAAGTATCAGTCTTGGAATGCCAATCCTACACGTGGACGAAGGATAAAAAAACACAGGCTAGTATAAAAGAAAGAGCAAGTAATTCACAAAGGGAGGGGCTGGGAAAAATGGCCAAAAACCAGAACCTCCCAGCCCGCCTCCAGGAGAAAGACTCTAGGGGTGAAGGCAACTTAACCATGAATGGATATCACGAAAAACCCACAGCCTGGTGATCAAGGCCTAGCCTTTCAAACCCACGCTCTACAAATGATGTTGTTTGGGCCTTTCTACGTGCGAACCCAACACTGTTATGGGTCGTTATAAACCGTGTCCTTACAATTATTAATTATTGTTGTTTAGTTGTTTCATTAATTTGTTTGTCTTTTATAAACTATAATTTGTTATATTATTGTTTCATTAATTATAAAATTATTAATTGTTGTTTAGCCTATCATAATTTAATTTGTTTGTCTTTTATAATATATTGGTTAATTAAATTATTAATTATTGTTTATTAGTTGCACATTACACTAAAAGAGTCAGTCATGTGCACATTACACATCCCATTTGTTGATGTGCACATTACACTGCTTTACCCAATTACCCGGCCCCATGTGCCCATCAGCCCATCCACCCCCTACCACACTCAACAGATAAGCCTACCTAATGCCCCCAATCACAAATGCCAGCTGCCAATTAGAAAATTTCACAATCACAATTTCACAAATCACAATAATATTACACTAAAAGACAATTAATATCTCATCAACACCAACACCAACACCAACAAACACCAACCAACGGATAAGAATTATAAGATAAAGCCAAAATGCCAAATTCAAAAGGTCAAAAAATTAATAAAGTTAAAGCTTCACTAAGTGCTTCAACCAATCACAGTTTAGATAAAGTTAATAAAGAGAGAGAGAGACTCATAACTCATTTATTTCATTTCAGATTTGAGATAAAGAGAGAGAGAGAGAGACTGAGAGATTGAAAGAGAGTCAGAGAGAAAAAGAGAGAGAAATACCTGTGCGACGACGATGTGCGACAGTGACAATGAGCGATTGTGACTAGAACTGGACTGATCTTCGATGTGATGAGGGGCGACGATGTGATGAGGGGTGACAATGCGATGAGGACTGATCTTTGGAGTTTGGACTGCCGCCTGCGATTGGACCGATCTAACTTTTAAGGGGAGGCGCTGTTGCTCTGTTTTTACTTTTTAGGTTTGCTTTAGCTTTAGTGATTTCTTTTCTTTTCTTTTTTTTTTTTTTTTTTGAGAAAAGCTTTAGTGATTTCTGATGTACTGAACTACTGATTTGAGGTTTTTGATCTCAGTAATCTGTATTGGGGTTTTTTTTTTTTTGAGAATCTGTGGTTGCTTCCTGTGTAATCTGTTGAGCTTGCCACGGGCTTAAAGTTGGGCTTGCCGTCCGTTGTTTGCTCTGTTACAATTTTTTTTTTTTTTTTTTTAGATTTTAGTTGAAATTAAAAAAAAAAAAAAAAAAAAAAAAATTTGAGGGTGTTCTTAATTTTGATTGAGGGTGTTCCTTTTTTTTTTTAAGGGTAAAAAAATTAAAAAAAAAAGTGATTATATATAAATTTTTTTTCAAGTCAGGGTGTTCCTAGGAACACCCTGACTATAACGTGGCACCACCACTAGAGTCAGCTGGTTCATCGAGTGTTTGGGCTACTTGGTATTCCTGAAGCTGATCCATTGAGTCCTGATACAGTTTCGCGTATGGTAAGCAAGGGATCTTCATTCTACTTGCATTGCGAGTGTGCCATATACTCCACGCTACAAAGGCGAATCTCTCTGCTAAGTGTTGGTCCTCAATGTTTGTGACACCTAACCATAAGTCTCTGAAATCCACAAACTGGGTGTAGAGCTGCGATCTAAGGCAAGATTCTTCCCACCAAATTTCTTTCAAGATTGGACAGCCCCATAACGAATGGATTACGTCCTTCACCCCCTCTTGGCAAAGGTCATAGGTGCTGTTTCGGGTCACTTTCCTGGTGCATAGGTTTTTCTTTGTGGGCAGCGATTCACGGCATGCACGCCAGATAAAGTGTTTGATTTTGTTTGGGACCTCCAATGCCCAAATGAACTTTCAAAACCTGCTATATGCTGATGGATCCGATGGGCCAAAACTGGGTTTTTCTACCAACAGTTTGTAAGCGCTTTTTGTTGAATATCTCCCAGATTTTTTCCCAGTCCATATGAGCTTGTCTGGTGGGAGTCGTGAACTGAGAGGAATGCCTAAGACTATTCTGGCCTCATGAGGGTAAAATTTAGAGCACACCCTGTCTTCATCCCAGCGAGGGCCATTTTCATCAATAAGTGAGCATAGCTTGGCAGATTACGTTGTGGAGAAATAATGCAGCTTGAGTGTTTGTTAGGCAGCCACTTGTCACCTCGTATACGGACTTGATGTCCATCTTCATTATGCCAGGTTGAGCCATTTTGCACCTCAGATCTTGCTTTTACAATACTTTGCCACGCATAGGATCCATTGAGCTTAACTTCACTATCCAACACAGAACAATTGGGGAAAATTTTTGCCTTGAAGACTTTTTAAAATAAGGTTTCAGTGTTCTGGATGAGCCACCACACTTGTTTCCCCAGTAGCACGAGATTGAAGTTTTCAATGTCTTTAAAGCCCAATCCTCCTTGACACTTTGATAAGCATAGCTTGTTCCATGCTATCCAATGGACTTTTCATGCTTCCTCCTTATATCCCCACCAAAACTTCTGAATCAGTGACTCAATGTCTTTGCAAAGGCTTGTTGGGAGTTTGAAGCATCCCATAGTGAAAGTCGGCATTGCTTGGACCTACTTGAGACAAAAGCCTTTTTTTCCACCCTTGGATTTTATGCCAAACTCTTTCTCTAATATAGCTGAACCTCTGTTTTTTTGCTCGTCCAACAAAAGAAGGTAGACCCAAATACTTTTCAAATTGAGAAGCTACTGGTGCACCAAATACATTTGCAATTTTGCTTTTGGTTTGGTGGTCTATGTTTGTGCTAAAAAACAGTTGCGTTTTGCTCCAGTTTATCTGCTGACTCGAAGCCTGTTCATATGTTGCAAGGATGTCCAAAACTGTGTGGCACTCATTGTCATTTGCGCGGCAAAAGAGCAGGCTATCATCGGCAAAGAACAAGTGAGACACCTTTGGGCCTTCTCTACATAAGGACACTCCTCACAGCCTTTCTCTATTTTCTGCTTGCTGTATCAAAGCATGGAAGCCTTCTACACACAAAATAAATAGATAAGGAGATAGAGGGTCTCCTTGACGAAGTCCTCTACTAGGGTGAATCATTCCATGTGGTTCTCCATTTACCATAATGGAAAAAAGATACAGTCCAAATGCAACAACTAATAATAGAAATCCATTTTTTGTCAAAACCCAAACATTCCATAATTTTCTCCAAATAATTCCATTCAACCCTATAATATGCCTTGCTCATGTCGAGCTTCAAGGCCATGAATCCCGTTTTGCCATTTCTTTTATTTTTGAGGTGATGTAAGGTCTCAAAGGCAATAAGGATATTGTCAGAAATAAGGCGGTTTGACATGAAAGCACTTTGGGTTTCAGATATGATATTTGGAAGAATTTTTTTAAGGCGGTTGGCAATAGTTTTGGATATGATTTTATACATGACGTTACAAACACTAATTGGGTGGAAGTCTTTTGGGTTTGTTGGGGATTTTATTTTGAGGATGATGGAGATAAATGTGTGATTTATGTCAGGTGGCATCACACTGGAATTCAAAACAGATAGAGAGGCATTAATCACATCTGATACTCCAATATGATTTAAAGAAAAGTGGGGGCATACTGTCAGGACTAGGTGCCGTCATTAGTTTCATCTGCTTTAAGGCTTGTTCTACCTCGACTGTAGTGAAAGGTCGAGTGAGTTCGTCGTTCACCTGCTCCATCACCTTTGGTTCAATACCTTGAAGAAATGGTTCTAAGATGGATGTAGTGCCCGATTGGAACAAAGTGCTGAAGTAGCCCACGAATGCTTCACCGATCTGTTTCTCTTCTTCAATTGTTGCCCCATCATCAGGAACCAGTTTGGATATATAATTCCTCCTGTTTCTTTGGTTTGCTCAGCTATGAAAGTAACCCGTGTTCATATCTCCTGCCTTGAGCCACTGTACCCTTGAACATTGATGCCAAAGGGAGTCTTCTTTCACCATCAAATCATAAACCTCTCCTCGAAGGGTTCTGACTTGGTCATGGTTGGTTCCAGCCATAAACAATGCTTCCGCTTGGGCTGGAAGTTTTTTCTTTTGTTGCAGCAAGCGCCTGATGTTCCCAAAAGAGTGCTTACTCCAAGCTTGAAGATTTGACCATCATGAGTCTACCTTTCGCACAAGAGACTCCATTGGGTTTTCTAGTGAATGTCCATCCTAAGCATTTTTGATCACTCCCTTGCACCGTTCATCTTTTATCTAGACTGCTTCGAACCGAAATGGTCTACCTTTTTTGTAAAATCTCATGTTCTCATCATCCGAACAAACCCATAGGGGGCAATGGTCTGAGAGTGAACCCGCAATGTGATGCACTCTGACTGTTAGAAATAGTTGAGACCAGGATGTCGTTGTTACTCCTCTGTCTAACCTGATCCACGTAACCACACCATCAAATTGATTATTACACCAAGTAAAAGGAGAACCAACATACCCCAAATAGCGCAGTCCACAAAAGTCTAGAGTTACTCTGAATCCTGTCATTTGTCCTTCCTTGCATGGTGCACCCCCTGTTTTTTCTTCCGCTTTCATGATCTTGTTGAAATCACCCACGCAGAGCCATGGTAGGTCCATTTTAAGGCATAGATGCTTGAGCAGTGCCCAAGAGTATTCCCGGTTGGCTGTTATTCAATCTCCGTAGAAACCCGTTAACCGCCAGGTGTCATCCACTCCTGGGTTGATCACTGCATTAATATATGAGGGAGATGAATCTTATATGTGTAAGTCGGTCCCATTCTTCCAAAAGAGAACCAAGCCACCCCCTGTATTCTGTCTTAGGACTACGTGAACATTCTCCGATTGCAATTTGGAATAGAGATTTTTGATGAAGTTGTCCTTTGCTTTTGTTTCCATGAGAAATACTACTGTGGGGGAATGCTTCTTCACCAACTCGGTGAGTTCGAGAACTGCGCGTGGTCTCCCCATTCCACGGCAGTTCTAACTTATACAGTTCATGGGGCTCAGTGGGGCTAGACGCCAGTCACCACTGTTGTAGAGGAAGTAGGGGTTTCATCGTTTCTAACGGCTTGCTTCTTCATAGGGTGTGGGTCTTCTATTTATCGTGGTTCTCTTTTGCTCTTTACTTCAAACATGCATGCTTCATTAGGTTTGGATTTTATGTCTCGGGCCAATTGGACCCAAGTTGTTTTGAGAGGCTTTGGGTTAGGCTTATCAGCGATGTGATCAACGGGCTTATTATTGTTGAAAGGCCCATTTCCTACAATAGTGGGTTTGGTGGCACTTTCGGCTTTTATCTGTTTTTCATCTTGAATTAATTCCTCCTACTTTAATTTGTCCTACTTTAAATTTGGTTCATTTCAAGAATTCCCTGAGCTCATCAATGCATTGTGAACGGATCATCATTATGGCTTGTGATTGCATTGTTGATTGTGGTATTAATTCCAATGGTTTTGGTTAAGTTTGAAATGGCTTGGTCATTTATGGGCCACTCCTTTCTTGGGATTGGTGATTCACTGCCACGTGGGTCCGCCATCTGTTGTCCACGTGGGTTGGTTTGGTGGTCGTGAGGGCGAACTTGCTGTTTTGCCAACCTGGGGTGATTCTTCATAACATCGAGGATAATAATGGTTGTCTTCCTAAAAGGTAAGTCCGCTTCAGCTCTTAGCTAAGCTCCATAGTTTTGATCTTCCTTCTTGAGCGAGCCCTTGCTGCGTAGCCATCGCTCACAATCGTGATCTTTGTGAGTGTTAGAAATATAGAATAATTGTATTGTATTTCATCAATCAAAGAATATACATCACTGCCTTTATATAGGAGGCATATGCGTGCAGTACAAGTAGAGTGTAGTACAAGTACAAGTGTGCTATACAAGTAACCTAATTGGGCCTAAAGCCCATAACATAATATACGTTAACAGCCCCCCTCAAACTCAAGGTGGATGTGAGACTAACTTGAGGTTGTCAACCAAATCACGAGTGCGTCCCTTAGGAAGTGACTTGGTGAAGATATCTGCAAGTTGATCTTTGGAGGAGACGGAGAAAAGCTTAAGAGCACCATGGACAAGATGATAACGGATAAAATGACAATCAATCTCGATGTGTTTAGTCCGTTCATGAAAGACATCATTATGAGCAATATGAATGGCACTCTGGTTGTCACAATAAAGGGGAGTAGCAGAGGAGGTGGACACACCCAAATCCTTAAGGAGCCATCGTAGCCAAAGGAGCTCAGATGTGGTATCAGCAAGAGCACGATATTCTGCTTCAGTACTGGAGCGGGCCACAAAAGTTTGTTTCTTGCTTCGCCAAGAAATCAAAGAAGAACCAAGGAGAAAACAGTAACCTGTAGTAGACCTGCGATCAGTAGGATCTCCTGCCCAATCAGCATCAGAGAATGCACGGAGTACAAGAGGAGACTGAGCTGAGTAGAAAAGGCCATGAAAGAGGGTGCCCTTCAAGTATCGAAGAATGCGCAGAACAGCAGCATAGTGAGTTGATCGTGGAGCAGACAGATACTGGCTCACCTGATGAACAGCATAGGAGATGTCTGGACGAGTAACTGTGAGATAAACTAGGCTGCCAACCAATCGTCTGTAAAGAGAGGGATTAGACAATGGTTTCCCCCCTGAGGGAGTCAGATGCGCATTAAGCTCAACTGGAGTGTCAACAGTCTTGCTATCAGTGAGTCCAGCTCGAGACAAGAGTTCAGAAGCATACTTAGCTTGAGTAAGATAAAGTCCATCAGTAGAATGAGTGATTTCAAGACCCAAGAAGTAGCTGAGATGTCCAAGATCTTTCATCTCAAATTGCTGACTGAGAAAATCCTTGAGTTCTTGAATGCCACTGAGGTCATCACCAGTTATGATCATATCATCCACATACAGGAGAAGTAAAATAGTGCCTTTGTCAGTGCGACGAAGAAATAAGGCAGAATCATAATGACTGGCCATGTAACCCAAATGAGAGATGGTAGAGCTGAATTTGGCAAACCAAGCTCGTGGAGCTTGTTTAAGGCCATAAAGTGCACGTCGAAGGTAACAAACCTTGTTTGAGTCAACAGAGAGACCAGGAGGAGGTTGCATATAAACTTCTTCATGTAAATCCCCATTAAGGAATGCATTTTTGACATCCATCTGAAAAAGATCCCATTTACGGGCAGCAGCAACAGCTAAGAGGGCACGGACAGATGAGATACGAGCAACCGGAGCAAAGGTCTCTTCATAATCAATCCCATACTCCTGTGTAAAACCTTTTGCAACAAGACGAGTTTTGTAGCGCTCAATGGACCCATCAGAGCGAGTCTTAATCTTGTAGATCCACTTACAACCAACCACAGATTTCCCGGGAGGGAGTGTCACCAAATCCCAAGTATGGTTTTTAGATAATGCATCAAGTTCCTCTTTCATTGCAATCTGCCATAAAGGGTCAGTGGAAGCCTCACGATAGGTGTGAGGCTCATGTAATGTAGCAAGAGCAGTGTAACAATGATAGTCAAGTAAATGTGTAGGAATAGATCTTACTCGAGTTGAGTGACGAGGTGGAATGTCTTGTGCAAGATCTTCAGGCGGAGCAGGAGCAGGGGACCCAAGCTCAGGGTTGGGGTTGGGTAGCTCGTCTTCAACCTGTTCATCTTCCACCTGTTCATTAAAGGGTGAACTAGGAAAGGGATCAGTGATATCTGGTGGTTGGACAGAGAAGTCTACAAGAGAATCAGGAGCAACTACAGGAGGATCAGGAGCAGCTACAGAAGGAATATGTGCCTCATCTGGAAAAAGATCTAAAACAGAGGAGGAAGATAGGGAGGCACGAAAGTGAGAGAGCTCGACAAAGAGGCGATGTTCCCAAAAGACAACATTGCGGGAAACACGAAGACGATGAGAGACAGGGTCATAACACCGATACCCCTTTTGAGTTTCGCCATAGCCAAGAAAACAACAAAGCCTTGACCGAGGCTCAAGTTTGTTATGCTCATGTGGCTGAAGAAGAACGAAACAAGCAGAACCAAAGGAGCGAAGGTGGTGATAGTCTGGAGATGACCCAAAAAGGCGCTCATATGGAGTTTGATTTTGGATAACCGGACTCGGAATGCGATTAATAGCATGAACAGCATGAAGAGCAGCTTCGCCCCAAAAAGGAGCAGGAACTTTGGCAGAGAGAAGGAGAGCACGAACAGTGTCAAGAATATGACGAAGTTTCCGTTCGGCTCTACCATTTTGCTGAGAGGTACCTGGACAAGTTAGTTGATGAACAGTGCCATAGGAATGCAAAACAGCTTGGAAAGCATATTAAGTATATTCAAGAGCATTATCAGATCGAAAAATTTTGATGCGTTTGGAAAACTGAGTTTCAACCATTTTTGCAAAATTAGAATATACTTGCAATAATTCAGAACGATGTTTCATATTAAAAATCCAGCTATAGCGAGAGTAATCATCAACAAAGACAACAAAATATCGAGACCCACCAATACTAGAGACAGAAGAAGGGCCCCAAACATCAAAATGAATAAGGTCAAAGATATCAGTGAATATTGATTCACTAGTATTGAAAGGCAAAACTGGTTGTTTTCCTAATTGGCACGAAACACAATCAAAATTTTTTGTAGACACTGAACCTAACAAACCTCTAGAAACTAATTGTTATACCCGAGAGGAAGATGCATGACCAAGTCGAGCATGCCAAAGTGCAAAGGAAGGAATTGAAGAAGTTGTAGCAGCTGTAGCAACAGAAACAGGAGCAACAAGTGGAAGACGAAGGTTGTCCACGGGAAACATACGCCCAACTCTGGGACCAATCCCAAGCTCCTGTCCCGTCCTTGAATCCTGCACAATACACCCAGAATAATCAAAAATAATGCGATAACCCAACTCAGCTAATTGTCCAACAGAAAATAAATTATAAGAAAGGTCAGGAACATTAAAGACTCCAGGAACACAGAGATTGGAGGTCGCAACGGAACCTATATTATGACCAGACATTGTGGAACCATTTGCTGTGCGAATATTAAGAGGGAGCGGTGCAGGTTTAAGGTCAGAAAATAAGGACGAGTGAGGTGTCATGTGATTACAACAAGCAGAATCCATAAGCCAAGAGGTAGGAGACATACCAGATAAAGCTGAGAGAGAAGAGGAATAAGATGCATTACCAACCGTACAAATGACATTGGCGATGATATTTATAAGGTCATCTTTGAAAATGGTGAAAGTGGATCCAGAAGGTTGAGACTTTGCAGAGACGGGAGCCATAGGTTGGACACTCTCAGTGTTAGCAACAGTAGCAGTAAAAATGGAAACAGCTGATTTGTTGCGTTGATAGCAAGTCTCAATATTATGGCCAAAACGTTTGCAAAAATTGCAAAAACGTTTGTTGGATTGTCGGCGACGATTGTTGCAAGAGGAAGAAGACTTGTCCTTATTCTTCATTTTGAAACAAAATATGCAAAAATAGACTGCACAAATGAAATCTACGCGAAAAACTGGGTAAAGAGAACCTGGACAGAAAAAGTCAACCCTGGAAAAGTCAACGGTCAGTCAACGGTCAACGGCCAGCAGATGATGTCACAGGATGACGTGGCGATGACGTCAGCAAATTAGTGGATGCTGACACAGCTAGGGCTGATGTGGCAGAGGTGATGACGTCAGCAGATCTGGTTCCGGCGTGTGGCAGCGCGTGGAGGCTCGTTGACGGTGCGTGGAGGCGCGTGAACGGAAACTGCGGCTCGTGGGGGCGCGTGTGGCACGTGATCAGCGTCGCAGCAACTTTGAGCGGCGCGTGGGGGTGCGTGCGGTCTCCAATGGCGGCAAGGCTTCCACAAATGTGTAGATCGGCGCAGGACGATCTCAGTGGTACCTTCAAAAATGAAATCGGAGCAATATTCGCAGCGGTGATGCAAAGAGCAATGGTTTGTGCAGTGTGAAACTCCTTAACGACGGCGGCTTCAGGTCCGGAACCCAAGGACGACGGCTGGATGACGTCGGTGGTTCAACGGCGAGAGGCTGCGGCGACAGTTGTGATGGCGGAAGCGTTAGTAAAATAAAGGAAGTCACACTAATGAAGACAAGACTGCTAAGAAAAGGTCAGAGCAGTGGCTCTGATACCATGTTAGAAATACAGAATAATTCTATTGTATTTCATCAATCAAAGAATATACATCACTGCCTTTATATAGGAGGCATATGTGTGCAGTACAAGTAGAGTGTAGTACAAGTACAAATGTGCTATACAAGTAACGTAATTGGGCCTAAAGCCCATAACATAATATACGTTAACAGTGAGTTAGCATACCATACCAATAACAAAAATTCGGTAACTACTCGTATTTTAAGGCTGCCCAACCGATCACTGATCCATCTGACCATACTTTACGAACCCGACTGAGGTGTTGGGATATGTCAATCCTAACACGGGCGCTTAGATAATTTCCCTTGCCACCTTCTTCTTCTGTATCGGTCATGAGGAGAAGCTCCCCTAATGATTTTCCTATGGCATCTCGTGTGGACGAGTTGAGGCATTGAATAGATAAGTCATGAATTTGAACCCAAATGCTGAGAAGCGAAAAGATAAGGCTGAGATAGGGATGTTCTCAACCACTCTCTCGGAAATGACTAGATGTTTATCATAGGTCCATGGTTCATGCTCAATAACTCGGTCTAGATCACATTTGTTGTAAAAAATGAAGAATATTTTGTTGTCGCCCATATCTTTGAGTTGCACATCCTTTTTTGATCTCCATAATGGGCGAAAAGTCCGAGCCACCGACTAAACGTTGATCACTCATTTCGTCAGGAACTTTCCAGCTAAAATGAATTCTTTTGGAAGATCCTCCTTTGGACATGATACTCCAATTTCTTCGACATCAGTTAATGAGAGCTTCTTCCACTTATCTTCAATGGCTTCCATTTTGAATTGCTGTAAGAGTAAGGAGTTTGGGGTTGGTAGAGATAGTGGGAGTGACAGACCCTACAAGTCGATAAACAGCTAGAGGGGACAATAGACCTGTAATGGCACAGGGATCGAAAAGCTCCACAGAAGTTGTCGGTTTAGGTAGCTAACCCTAAGACTTTAGAGAGAGCAACCCCACACTTGTGTTAATTATTTTTAATGTACTTATAGTGAGTCATATGGCGAAATTTTGCAGTATGGCTTGTAAGAGCATCTCCAACAGCCTCTCCAAATTTTTGCCTAATTTTTGCCTGTTTGGAGAATGAACAGTGACATTTAGCTTTTAGCTACCCACTTTTTCAAATACACTTTCCAACAGATTCTCTATCCCATTCTCTATCTCATTTAAATATTATTTCTTCATTCATTGTTTATTCTTTTTTAATCATCATTTATTCTTTTTTTAACAACTATATTTTTCAATGAAAAGTGTTATGTTCACAACATTTTACGCAATACTTTCACAACAAAATTTGTGTGGAAAGTTATTACTAGTTTTAATTTGTACCCACCACTGAAATTATTTTTTTACTCGCCAATATTAACTAATAATAATCTGTTATTTAAAATTTATTGTGAAAATATTGTGAAAATATTGTGGTAGTATTTTTCAATTAAGATTTTTTATTTTTCCCTTATCTCTTTTTTTCCTCCACACGTTTCTTTTCTTTTCTTTTTTCCTCTTTTTTTCTCCTCCACACCTTTCCCTTATCTCTATCTTCTCTAGCACTTTCTCCGGAGCACTTTTCTTTTTTTGTTCTTTTCTTCTCTAGCAGCATTCGGCTGGAGCTCTATTCTTTTTTTTGTTCTTTTCTTCTCTAGCAGCATTCGGGCTGGAGCTCTATTCTTTTTTTTTTTTTCTTTTCTTCTCTAGCAGCACTTCGGCTGGAGCTCTCTCTCACACATGAAGATCGTCCGCTTGTCCTTCTCCCACCACCGCATATCCTCCTCCCCACCAAGGCTCAGATGGGTCAGCTTTGCTTCTTTTTTTTTTTTTTTGTTCTAATTTGAACAGAATACAAAATTGTGATTTGAGTTTGTATTTTGATTGAGACTGAGTTTAGAGATGTTTGAGAGAAAAGATCAAGAATAGTTCTGTTGTTACCGTTGTGATTATTGAGTGAAAATTAAAAATTTTAATCGGTTGTGATTATTGAGATTGAATTAATTCTTTTGCTCATGAATAGGTCTCTCTCTTTTCTTTTTTTTCTTTTTTTTTTTCTGATTTCATTTGGTTTATGAGAAAAATTGTTTTAGTGTTTGGATTGTATTCTGCGTTTTGTAGCCGTTGAGATAAAGAAGAGAGAAAGAGAGTGAAGAAGAAAGAGAAAGGAAGGAAAGAGAAAAAAATATTTTTTTAATTCAACCGGGATTAATTTAAGGAGAAATAATGTTTGCAAAATCTACAGTGATTGCTACAGTGCTCTCCAGACTTGGAGAGCTACTATAGCAAATCTAAAATTTTTTTTGGAGATAGAGAGGCTGCTGGAGAGCTGATTTTGTGTGAACAGTGGCTTTTCTCTCCAAAATTTGGAGATGGCCAGCCCTGTTGGAGATGCTCTAATCTTTATATTGTGTCACTAGACTCGCTACAAGCACAACGTGTAAGTCCCAAAAGTTATTATTAAATCATTTATGGCAAATTATATATTACAAATATATAAATAAATTATTGAATTTATAGAAACGCCTGGTGTTAAAATTTTAATAAGAGTACTGCATAGCCGCATATAAAGGCAATCTTGTTAAAAACCTATGCCATGTTAAAAATAATAGGCTGAAATGTAAAATTGACCTTCTAAATTTCTTTAGATTTCATTTCAGTAATCTAACTTTCAAGTTTATTCAACTAAGACTTTTCCATCAACTTTTATTATATGTTGTGGTTAATTTTTCAATTTTTTTAATTTTTTCTTCAAATTTTTTCAATTAAAAAAAATTCAATTAATGATTGAAAAATATTTTTTAACCTTTTTTTTTTAATTTTTTAAATTTTAACAAAAGTTAACGGAAAGGTATTAATTAAATAAATTTAAAACTTAGAGGTCTGAAATAAACGAAAGTAAAGCCAAATGACTAAAATAAAATTTGAAAAAAATTAGAGGGTCAGTTTTGCATTTTAGCCAAAATAATATGAAGAAAATTTAAACAGTAAGGTTAAAAAAAAAATGTTGCATAGTGCCAACAATCCTAGGTCTCAATTCTAAACAAACCCTAAAAAGTTTTGGGAATTTGTCAATTATAACCCCAAAATAAGTAGAGATGTTGCTTTGCTTTAGAGATTTTTTTTTTTTCCACCTATTTAATTATTTCAAAAAAAATTTATTTTTATTAGGATGACACACATACATGGATGTAACTAAAATTTAAAGGCTAAAATGCAAAACCAACCCTTTAAGTTTATTCAATTTTCATTTCAAGCCTCTATCTATGCTTTCGTTAATTTCAGTCATCCAATTTTTAAGTTTATTCAATTAAGGTTTTTCTATCAACTTTTATTATATTTTGTGATTAGTTTTTCAATTTTTTAAATTAAAAAAATTCAATTAATGACTGAAAAATATTTTCCAGATTTTTTTTTTCAAAAAATTTAAAAAAAAAAGTTGACAGAGAGGACTTAATTGAATAAATATGAAATTTAGAGGACTGAAATAAACGAAAGAAAAGTTAGAGGATTAAAATGAAATGTGAAGAAACTTAAAATGTCAATTTTGCATTTTAGCCAAAATTAAATTAGCAAAATTAAAAATAAAATAAAATAAAAGTTAGTACTATTAAGTGAAACTTATATGGGAAAAAAAGTATATGGGATAAAAGTGCAAATTATATATGATCTAAATCATTTTTTTTTTTTTTAATCAATCGTTTTTATTATTTAAAAAAAATAAATAAAAATAAAAACTTAATCGTGTTTTCTGGGGGAAAAAAAAAGGTAATTGAATCAAAGTTTTAATGAAAAACTGATAGCAGTAGCAATCGTGCTAATAATGTGTTTCCTTATTGTTGCAAAGAAAATGCATTATTGGTTCCATGGCTCTTAGGGTGCGTTTGGATACAGCTGAAAACTGAAAACTGAAACTGAAAACTGAAAAACACTGTAGCGAAATAATTTTTAAATGTGTGAATAGTATCGTGGGACCCATTTTTAATGAAAAAGTTGCTGAAAAGTGAAATTTGTGGGTTCGTGAACAGTACACGATGTGCTGTGATTGGTCCAAAAAATTTTGAAAAGTCAAAGTTTGCGGCTACTGTTCATTGAACAGTAGCCGCAACACCCAAAACGCGTGAAAAAAAAAAAAAAAAAAAAAAAAAAAAAAAAAGCAAAATGGAAAAACGCAAACGCAGGATTGGCGTATTCTGCCCAATCCTGCGTTTGCGTTTTTCCATTTTGCTTTTTTTTTTTTTTTTTTTTTCACGCGTTTTGTTTTGGGTGTTGCGGCTACTGCTACTGTTCAATGAACAGTAGCCGCAAACTTTGACTTTTCAAAATTTTTTGGACCAATCACAGCACATCGTGTACTGTTCACGGACCCACAAATTTCACTTTTCAGCAACTTTTTCATTAAAAATGGGTCCCACGATACTATTCACACATTTAAAAATTATTTTGCTACAGTGTTTTTCAGTTTTCAGTTTCAGTTTTCAGTTTTCAGCTGTATCCAAACGCACCCTTAATCTAAATGCCATGGACTGACCCACTGTTGTTTTGGTTATCTCCGCATATGGTGACATTCAGTCTTTATAAGAGCATCAGCATCTAAGGATGCAACAAAAAAAAAAAAAACATATATTGCATTATCAAACACCACTTTATCTATTTTACCAACCTATTTTACAACTCACTTTACATCCCAGTTTTTATTTTTACACGTAACCCAATAAAATAATATAAACTACATAATAAAATAATAAAAGTACTGTCCTCCCATTCTCTTTTTCTCTTTACACACAACCACAAAATTTTTTTTTTCTTTACAACCTATGACCAGTAAGGTTGCATATAAGCAACCTTATTGTTCATAGGTTGCAAATTTTTTTATGTTTACAAACCTTGATGGAGTGGGTTTATGATATCTGGGGTTATAAAATAGCAACTGGGGGATGTTTACACCCCCAATGCTAGTGCTCTAAGGAAATAGGACCTTCTCATAAAGGGAGGATTGTATGATCCCAATGGAATGGATCCAAAGGTGGGGATAACAACAAGTTGAAGCATGCAAAGATATCCATAAATTGGAATTCCGCTTTTAGGGGGCGTTTAGTTCGCCATGATGTTACATTACGCCGTAATATTACATTATTGTAATCTTACATTAATGTAATCTCAATACAAGAATATAACATTAAATTGTTTAGGAAAGTGATGAAATTAAGATGATGTGATATGTTTTGTAATTTTAAATTATAGTAATGTTAGAAAATAAAATAAACCAAAAATTTTAATGTCACATCATCGTAATGTGCATCACATCAAGGGCACATTACAGCAAACCAAACACCCCCTTAGAACATTCACATCAAGAATAATAAAAATGCTAAAAAGCTAATTTAACAATCAACACACAAAAATACCTATTGCATCAAAGCTCTCAAATGCTAAAAAGTTTAACATTTAGCAATAATAAGTTGTCATCTCTCGCAGCTCACTGTAGCTGAATGTTATAATAAACTAATACCAATTTATTTGTCCCATGTGTGCCTCTTTCTTTATGTCAGATTTGCTTCTCCCTCTCTCCCTTTCATCTTCTCTCTATCCTTTATGTATCATGCTCTCTATCATCCTTCCTTTATTCTTTTTTTTTTTTTTTTTGCTATGGCCAAAAGGTTTGATTGGGTTGATTTTGTGGGTTTGCCTGAAAGTGTGGGTTTGGGCTACGTTGATTTCGTAGGTCTGCAATAGCATTTAGCCAAAGCATTCTTGTTATTGAACTCCTTTCCAAATTTAAACAGAGTAGAATGACAACTCACCTGAACTGAGATGCCAAAAAGACAACTCCTAGTGGTGAGGCACTTCCTCCATCTGAGTGATCAGTGCCTACAATACCTTCAAGCCAAGTGGGTTTTGATTTGTGCCATGTGTGGTGGTTATGGTAGTTTGGCTGTGGTGGGTGGTGGCTATGTAGTGGGCGGGTTTCGTTTTTTCTAGGATGTGCAATGGGTAGTGGTTGTGCAGTAATTAGGTGGTTGTGATGTGGGGGTTGTGGCTTATGGGTGGCAGTGGTGGTATGGTGGTGGTGGCTAGTGGAGGCCGTAAGTGGCGAGTGGTGGGTTTGTTGTTGTTTTTGCTTTTGCTTTTGCTTGGGAGAAGAGAGACACAAAGAAATGCAGATTTTTAACATAAAAGAATTTAAAAAATAATAATATTTAAATGAAAGTGCTAAAAAAAATAGAACATTTCACGTTGGGTATATTGAAAAGTGATGTGTTAAAATTGATAAAGTAGTGTTTTGAGTTGTCAAAATCTAAAAATTTTAACATTCTTGATGAAAATGCTCTTAGGATTGTTGGCCCAATCATTAGATCAAGGGTCACATTCCCAAGAACTTCTCTCCTTGTGTTGTCATAGGCCTAAACATATTGGCAAGATGGCACAAAATCTTCTATCCTAAAAGCCTAAACAACTTGTAGTTCTTAAAGGACACATATTCAATGCATTCCAGTCACCAATATTTATATTTATATTTTCAAGCACCTTGAATCAACTAAGCAGAAAACTTGCCAATTTTAGAAAAAATGGCTTAGAGTATTGGTGGTTGATATCATATTTTGTCCGATATCGATTAGCATGCTAAAATACTTGCTTAAGAACTAAAATGCCAAAACTCGTACTTTTGGAAGTAAGGAGAAAAAAAGGGAATTACATGGAAAAATTCTATTTACCCTAATTGTACATTGGATAAATCATCCAAGATTCAATATCGACTAACCCTAATCGAAAGTAGTAAAAGAAGTTAACCTAAGATCTAATCGTCCAATCAAGATAAAGTTTTGTCCATCTTATAGATTATGAAATTCTCTTCAATAAGATAGTTCACAGGCCAAAAACAGAGTTGAAACAAATGAAATATCAAGAAAATACCAAAACCCAGATTAAAGGTATTTTAGAAGGTAAAAGAGTTGTTCTTAAAGAGTTTTCGTACAAAAAATTGTACCAATCCAACCATAATGGATGCTAATGGCCAAGACTCTATTGAAGTATGATGGGTTAGCTACCTTCCATATAAAGGGTTCGATGATATCTTCTCCGGATTAAGAGAAGCTAATTTTCCAAGAAAAGTGCTACAAAATTTTTTACACTATATCACATGTTGGTTAGGATTTGAGCACATGTAGTTCATTTAACACATGACTTAATTCATAAAGCACATGTTAAATTAATTAGTCAATTATCTTAACTCATATGGGCCAATGAGATTAGAGCTAGTCTCCTATAAATACATAATTATAATTCAACATTAGATATCATTGAAAAATAAACCAATTGATTGCTTAGTGCATTTCCTCTCTCTCTCTCTCTCTCTCTCTCTCTCACAATATTTCTTTATGGAGGATGACTCCTCGAATTAAGTTAATTTCCCTACAATTTTCATAAATTCCCTTACAATTCTCATTCATCCCTATTAGAAACCACTAGGTTCCTAACACGACCCAACAACCCTGCCTTCGACCCACCAATGATAAACCTAACTCGTAACACTCCACCGCTACACAAACTCAGCCAACTGCAAAAACCAACACCGAACCCATAACCATTGCAAAAACCACTAATCTCAACGCCTTGGTATCAATGCTGTGACCCATAATCCACCAACCATACCACCTACTAATCTTGACTTTCACAACCACTGTAGACATCATATTTTGTAACCCTTACGACTCGGGCCCCTGTTCTCCAATGAAGCTGAAATTCTGAGGCCCAAGGTTGGTTTAGGGCCTAATCAGATTACAAATTGACTTGAGAGGTGTTAAAATGGAAAATATAATTTTTTATAAACTGTTGACACCCTATTTTGCAACCCGTATTTAACCTCATATGGAGGGTAAAAGGGTAATTCACATTGAAAATATGCATCTTGATTCTGGTCATTAGATCCTTAATCTCATTTCACCAAAATGATCTTGATGTTGTAACGATCAAATCGACTGGTCATGAGCCCTAATCGAACCATTACATTGAAAGTTATCATCAAATCAAGTTTTAATGGCTGAGATGCACTATTACAAATTGAGTCTGACTATATGTGATTATGAACAATTGATTTCAATTGGTTATAAATATAATCAATTTGAGATCGATGATGTGTCATAATTTGATTGGTTAGGACTACATTTTATGGTAGAGTTGCATACACCTAATTAACTAGATAGTTAAACATTAATTATTCAATGAGTAATTTGTGCAATTATCTTTTAATTAGAGTAAATTTAGAGCCAATTAAGTCTGAAATGTGAGTGATTGGAGCCATTTAATGTTAATTGGGAGCTAATTTGGGGACTTATTAATGTTAATTGTGCTGAAACCATTTTTTAACAAATGACCTCTGCTTACCATTTCATTGATATCTCTCAGAATATTTTGAATCTGTGAATGAGGTTATTTTTTCCAGAAACTAGACATCCGGGGCTTCAATTTGAGCACAAGAATGAGACAATTCCGATTAGAATTGAGGCAGATATGATTTTTCAAAGTTGGCTCTATAAGCTGTGACAACAGCTACGGGAAAACCGAATTTTGGCTTACTCCTCACTCCCACCAATCTTTCCATTTAATGCACCAGATTTTCCCAAAAGCTAAAATGAGGTCTAGGTTCATGATTCCTTGTCAACTCTCATTAAATGGCATTCCATTCATATTTCCTTTACCACTACTATATAAACCCCCATCTCCTTCATTCCAAGACAAAAAATCCCCCTCTCTTCTCTTCTCTTCTCTTAAGTTCTAGTGAAGTTGAGTAGTCTTGTCATATCTTGGTCTTCCTGAGACTCAAGGTATTGAGTGAGACTCACTCTCTCTCTCCTAGTTCTTCTTTTCCTCCACCCTTAGGACCTCCATCAAGAATCTCCTCTTCCATTACATGGATCTTGCATGAAGGTATGATCCCCTTCCCTAACTGTTTGCTTATATTGTCATGATGAGAATTTAAGATTAAAGCATGATAATTCTCTTGAATATGTTTGAATGTTCTTAATTGTTCTTATGTGTTCTTCACATGTTCTTAATTGTTCATCATATGTTCATGCATATCACTAGATTTAATCTTAAATCCACATAAAAAATATGAAAAACATGTTTGTTTAGTAATTCTTTCAAATTCTTGAATCTAGGTTTATCACTATCCACACACATTCACTAGAGTTCATTTTTTAATCCAAACGTCATGCTTAATAAATTGAATTAGGGTTTATCACATGCACACACATTAAATTCAACATACAAATTGATTGACATATTGGATGATGTGATATGAATGTTGGCCACCATAGTCTAGAAGACCGGTTTCACCGGGCAAGGTGGGTGCCTAATACCTTCCCATCTTGTAACATAGCCTCCGAGCTTATATCAAGGGTTAGTAGATCAAATGCTTATCCATGTAATTTTTTATTTTTAGATTGTAATTAGGAAACAAAGCCATGTACTTTATCTTAGATTGTATCTAGGACCAAAGCCATGTAATTTTCCTATGATCAATGTAAATTCAATTTCAAATTAATAAAATGAGGAATTTTTCATTCATGGTTTTCTTATTTTTCCAATAATTAAATAAGTGGCGACTCCATTGTAAAAGCCTTAATCTAAAGGGAAAAATATAACTAGTCGAACCTCCATTTTGAGAGGCAATAAAACGACTCCACCCATTCACGTGGGTTTGGCCCAATATCCTATAAAAACGGGCTGGGGGTGCGGTCTCTCACATAAACAAATAAATCTATTTCTGGAAAATAAAAGGCCAAGAAAATTCTAGGCCTACGTACGTAGGTCTGATGCATGCGTACACAAGCATGGACCTGCACACACAGCTAGGATTTCAAAAACCTATGAAAGACAAGTTTTTTGCATTAATGTTGAGGTTTGGAACAAATTCTACATCATCTAGGAGAAGTTCTAAACCCCTATTTTCTCACTATATAAAGTCATACATGACACTTTTTCAAAACACACAAAAAATCCTAGGGGAAAACCTAAGATTCACTAGCAATAGTGAATCAAAAAGGGAGTTTTTCACAAAACATCCTCAAGTCAATTTTATTTTGATTGGGACCATTTCTAGTCTTGATCTTTGAGTTTTGAAGTTTACAAATCATTCTTGTTTGATTGTGAGTATTTTTGACTAAGGGGAACATTTAAAATCAAACTCAAAGAGCTTCTTGTTGGAAGTATTGAGTTCTAAACTTTTTTTTTTTTTTCATTTGTTTATCTTTTCTTGCTTTAATTTTTCTGTGTTCCTTTTTTTCTTTATTTCTATATACTATAACATACTTGTTTAGCCTAGGTTTTCTTTGCTTTATGATTTTAAGCGTTCTAGGTTGTTAGATTAGCTTTCCTTTCTTTTTCTGTTCTTGCTTTTTGGGTTAGGGTTCTTCTGGGCGTGTCTATGTGTGCACGCTTCTACATGCGTATGCAGACTCGAAGTATACGTATGCATACAACTAGCGTGCGTATGCAGTCCTATGTATGCGCACGTATACTCGTACCTAGAAACCCTAATCTGAGTTTTTCTGCTTCTATTTCTTTGTTTCTTTCACATAATATGCCTCTATTTTGATCTTCTTGTATATTTTTGGGCTTTTGTTTCGTTGTTTGTATGTTTGCTTACTTTAACATGCTAGATTAGAGTTTCCTCTTTGTTTCTTGTTTTAATACCATGTATTCACATGTCCATGCATTAATGCCATAAGTGCTGTGGTGCAGTAAGGTAAGTAAGGTAAGACATGCGTTGGTATGAACATGCATTTTAGTGATGGATACGTTTATTCGATGTTTGTTTTCATGTCTAGAAGTTTGGAATATATTTTTAATGATTAATACCTTGTTTCCATGCCTACTTTTCTGCCATGACTTGTTTTGCTGCTTTGGATGAGATAACGCGAGATGCCATGATAGATGAATGCTAGGGTTTATGATGTGATTGTCATGATAGATGTATGTTAGGTTTGGTTGATGAGCATGATAAATGAATGTTAGGTCTTGAGATGAAATGTCATGTTGTATGCTTAAATGTATGCTAGTGTGTGTGTGTGTGTGTGTGTGTGTGTGTTAAGATGCAATGTTGAATGTGCCTTTAATAGGATTAAGACATAGGACACAATGAGTGGAAGCCGACTCATGGGTTGGGCGGTCTTGGGTGCCTATCATCTTCCCAAGATCGTACCTAAATTCCAAACCTATACTTAGGTAGTAAGACTAATCCTTCCACGTAAGGGCGCTATATGCATGGTTCCTACACCATAAAACTAGGTGACAACTCCTTGTTTCTCCGCCCCGGTCCACTTAGTCGAGGCATACTTCCTAAAACCATGCGTTGCACCCATAACCACCACTTCCATACCCATACCCACACAATTGCAAAGCATAAAACCACCACCAACCAAAACCACAAGCTTTGCTGAGATAACACAAGATAACCCAGCCACAACAAAACCAACACAGGCCTCACTCATAGAAAATCGAAACAAACCCATATTGATAGCAGTGACAAAACCTAACTATTAGGTCCATAATTTTTAGAATCGTCAACCTGCCAAATTATTTGTCTTTTGTTGAGTTTTATGTGTCTTAAAGTGGTAATTGAAGATCAAGTTGAAAACATAAAGATTGCTTAAGAGCAACTTAAGAAAAAGTACATTTTCAGCATATGTGTAGACGCATTTTGTACCCATTACGACTTGGGCCCCCGTTCCCCAATGATGCTCGAACTCTAAGGCCCAAGGCCAGTTTAGAGCCCAATCAGATATTAAATTGACTTGAGGAGTGTTAAAATGGAAAATATAACCTTTTTAAATGAGAAAAATCTATTTTTGGAAAATTAAATTACCAAAGTGCCTTGGCCTGTGTACATGACTCGTGACCTGCGTACGCAAGCTAAAGCATGTGTACGCAAGCACATTCTTGCATACGCAGTTATGGTTTCAGAAGCATATGAAAGGCAAGTATTCTACAATACTGACTGAGGTTTGGAATGAATCCCACATTGTCTGGGAGCCATTCCAAACCCCATTTTTTCAATTATAAAAATCCTTACATGGTACATTTTCAAAATACAGAAATTTCACGGAAAAAACCTAAGATTCACTAGAAAATAATGAATCAAAAGGGAGTTTTTCACAAAACACCCTCAAGTATTTTTTTCATTTGATTGGGACCTTTTTTGGCCACAATCCTTTGAGTTTAATATTATTAATCACTATTTTATTGAATTGTAATAGATTTGACTGAGGGAAACGGTAAAAAATCAAGCCTAGAAGCTTTTTTTTAAGGTATTCTTTTGAACTTTTCTTTTTGCTTTTTTGCCTTTAATTTGTTTCTTTGTTTAGTTTATGTATGTTTGTTTAGCTTAGTTTTAGGCTTTCTTTATGTTTTTTAACATGTTAAGTTGCTAGATTTATGTTTTTCTATTTTGTTTGGTTTCTGCTTTGTTTCTGTGTCAATTAGGTTTTCTGGGTAAGGATTTACGTACGTATGATTTGTCCTGCGCACGCAAGCTAAACTCATGCGTACACAGACTTGTTCTAGCATGCGTGATGTCGTTACCCAGAAACCGTAATTTTTGTTTGTTTTGTTTTTGCTTTTATGTGTTTGTTTTGTGTAGCCTCTTTTTCATATATTTTAAGCCCCATAACTATTTGTATATCTTTTAACATGTTTGTTTGTTATCACATGTTTAGATTAGGGTTTCTTAGTTTTAATGCCATTCATTCACATGTTCATGCATTGATGCCATAGGTGTTGTGCTGCTGAGAGGTAAGTAAAGGGTAAATCATGCATTAGCAATGTCCATGCATTCATGTTAAGGTTTCACTTTGATGATATGATGGAACATGCTTAGATGTATGATTAGGGTTTGTAATATGTTTGCCTTGCTATGTTGTATGTTTGCTACCTTGTCGTAGATGTGTGATAAGGTTTTTCATATGTTAGATGAATGATAGGGTTTCCTTTGCATTTGGCTCTCTTTTGCTTTAGGTTGGTGCATAGGTATGTGTTTTGGGATGAATGATGCCATGTTGTATGTTAGATGCATGCTAGCGTGTGTGTGAGTATAGATGCAAGTGTTGAACATGTTTTTAATAAGGTTAGAACGTAAGACACAATGATGGGAGGCCAACCTTCAGGTTGGGCGATCTTGGGTGCCTAACACTTTCCCAATAGCATACCTAAACTCTGAACCCATACCCTGGTAGTAAGATCAAAGGTTCTTCCTCAAAAGGATGCTGTATTCATGGTTCCTATACCATATAACTAGGTGGCGACTCTGACCCTTCTTTCCCTTGTGCCCACAGTATGTCTCAATACCTCTCAATCTATAGAGGCTTTTTAGGTCACTTTCTATTTGATCGATACTTCCTTGATACCTAGTTGATAACACCTCAATACCTCTCAACCTATCAAGATGTGTGAATTAGCAAAAAAATAGCAATGCTAGAAAACCCATAACTTTCCTGTTTTAAACTCAATTTTAGATCTGTTTGTTGTGGTATTTAAAGGACATTATAAGCCATCCCTATAAAGGCTTCTTAGCGAGCGAGAAAGCATCGTTTGTGCAACTAGGGTTTGTGTAAGTAAGTTCTCTCAATTTCCATCATATCAAAAAGTTTTAAGTAAATTTGAAGTTCGATTGGTGAAGGAGATAAAGCCATAGCAGCCATCACAAACTTGCTTCTGTGAAAAAAACCTTCAAAAGGTTTTTGGAGTCGGTTGGAAGTTCCAGTCGTGATTACAAGTGCGCTATTCGCGAAGACAGTTCATATGATTGAAGAGTCCAAAAATTCTAGTGTAGTGAAAGGTTTTCTCTATAAATTTTCAACGTGTTGTAGAGTCTAGGTAAAGGTTTTACTTGAATTGTTATCAAACTTTTTTTTTATCATATTGGATTTGCTTCTTGGGAAAGTTTTCCCACAATAGTTTTTACTTTGGGACAAGTCGTTTCTTTGGTTTCCCTTAAGTTACCATATTGTGTGTTTTATTTATTCCATTGCTTTTACTATTGATTAGAAAATATTGGCATTGATTGCTTAAGCATGGATTTTTCTTAATTTGATTATTTAATCACTACTATTCATAATTTGATTAATTTAATCACTTGGCTTAAAACTTGTTTATTCATTCAACTAGGGTCTAAATTCCCTAACACCAATCCAGAGAGAGAGAGAGAGAGAGAGAGAGAGACCTAAGAATGAATAAAATACGGAGGCATTGTTCATAAAATGAATCTTGCAAGTGAAATAGGTAAGTTGATGCAGGAGCTTTTTGATTAATTTAAAAAAAAAAAAAAAAAAGTGAATATAATAAATTATATAAGCTTCACTTCTGGAAGGGCAAACTAGTAATAATTCGATGAACTATCAACAATGTCGACAAGCTAACACTCAAATCCTAAATCTAAACTCTTTATTACAGCCGACAAGACACAACCTTTGTCCGCTTCAAGCTGGCGTCTGTTTGGGCACTTGATAAGGCAATGGAAATGGACTTAGATTTTATTTTATTTTTTTTTTCAATTTATAGCATCCGTACACAGAAATTTTTACCTTGTTGTTTTCGGTGTCTCTCCCTTTCTTTTTTTTGGTAAACGTCTCTCTCTCTTTCACGTAGACCAATCCTTTATTTGCCAAACTGCCAATTAATAAATTCTTCCATTATTCTCTGCGTTGCCACATGTTGAGTTTCTTAATGCTTGTACAGGGCGTAGCCAGGAATAAATATTTGGGGAGGTCGGATTGTAACAGAGATATACTAAATATAATTCTTAAGTCTATTGGATACAAAATTATCAACTTTCATATATCATTATATACTTGAACATGTTGGGAATTCAACCGAAATTCCAAACCTGTGAGAAACAAAAAAAATAGAGAAAACAAAACGCCAAAAGAAAAACAATCACACGCATAAGACAGTATTTATATGGTTCGGCAATTTGCCTACATCCACAGAGTTGTAGGAATTTTACTATTATCAAAGAAAATCACAATAAACTATATTGCTTTAATTTATTTGTCATTAATTATACTGCTTTAATTTGTTATATTGTTTAGCCCCTTGTACATATTACATTAAAAGAGCCGAACATTATACATTCCATCTGTAGCACAATAATTAAAGCAGTGTAATGTGCTGCACATTACATTGCTTTAATTATTGTTTACCCGGTCCCATGAGCCCATCTACCCCCTCCCCACCCCACTCAACAGACAACAAACAAGCACAACATGCGCCCCAATCACAATAGCCAGCTGCAATTAGATAATTTCGCAATGCTAATCACAAATCACAACACACGTTACACTAAATGACAATCAATATTTCACCAAGACCAACACACTGACCAACAAAAAGGGATAAGATAAAGCCAAATTTAAAAAGACAAAAACAGGAAAAAAGCAAAAGCCAGCCAATAAGAGACTCACAGTTCAAAAGAGAGAGAGACTTACTGAGATCAGATAGGCTATTAAAGAATAAAGAGAGAGACTCGTTCATAAATTTCATTTCATTTTTTCATTCAGTGAGATAAAGAGAGAGAGACTGAGAGAGAGTCAGAGAGAAAAACCTTGAGGGAGGGCTGGACTGCCGGAAGGAGCAACGAGCACCGCTGCACCAGAGCAGAGATAGAGCAATCTGCGATCTCTGATGACCGATCTACGATCTGTGAAAATTTCATTTCATTTTTTCATTTTAGTGAGACAAAGAGAGAGAGACTGAGAGAGAGTCAGAGAGAATAAGAGAGAAATACCTTGAGGGAGGGCTGGAGGGAGCACCGAGCACCAAGCACCGGAGCAGATGCAGAGCGATCTGCAATCTCCGATCTACGATCTGTGATCTGCGATCTGCGATCTTCGATCTAAGATCTACGATCTGTGATGAGGGGCGAGTGACGACGACGATGATGACGACGAACAAGCTGTGGCGACGTGACCGTGGGTTACTGGGTTTGGTTTGCTGGGGTTTGGTTTTGGTTTGTGTATTGGGGATTTTTTTTTTTTAGATAAACACCTATGTGTTTGGTTTGCTGGAGTTTGTTTTGCTTTTGCTCTGTATAGACAGTATTGGGGTTTGATTTCTCTGCTAGCGACGTGATGGGTTTGATTTCTCTGCCAGCGACCTGATGGGTTTCATTTCTGATTCTTTGTATTGATTTTTTTTTTTTGGTTGAGAATCCGTGGGCTTGCCGTGAGCAAGCTACCTCTATAATCTATTGGGCTCGTCGTGGGCTTGGCTCTGTTACAATTTTTATTTATTTATTTATTTATTTTTCAGATTTTAGTTCAAATTATTTTTGGGCTTTTTTTTATTTTTTATTTTATTATAATTTGAGGGTGTTCCTAATTTTTGATTGAGGGCTGGGAGAATGGGTGAGAAATGGGTAGGGGGGCCGGCTGTCTAATGTTGGGGGGGGGGGGGCCCATTTATTTTTTCTTCATAGTCTAATGGGAAATTTTTTTTTTTTTGGTTGAGAATCCGTGGGCTTGCCGTGAGCAAGCTACCTCTATAATCTATTGGGCTCGCCGTGGGCTTGGCTCTGTTACAATTTTTATTTATTTATTTATTTATTTTTTCAGATTTTAGTTCAAATTATTTTTGGGCTTTTTTTTATTTTATTTTATTATAATTTGAGGGTGTTCCTAATTTTTGATTGAGGGCTGGGAGAATGGGTGAGAAATGGGTAGAGGGGCCGGCTGTCTAATGTTGGGGGGCCCATTTATTTTTTCTTCATAGTCTAATGGGAATTTTTTTTTTATTTTTTTGGGGCCACGGCCCCCCCAAGCCACTATGTGGCTCCACCCCTGTGCTTGTACATATAAAAGAATCAATTTTTTTTTTATTACCACTGCGTACCCTTGGTGCGGTGGTCACTCTATAAGTATAAATGCTTGTGGGGTGTAGGGAGCAACCCGGTAAGGACTGGAGTTCAAGTCTCCAGGAGGGAGTTTCACACACATATACACTTAGATTAGATTAGAGTAGAAATTATATCTTGTATAAAAAAAAAAAGAAAAAAAGAATCAAAGATACTTGAGAGATCATAAAATTAACCTCTATCGATGTATTCTATTAAAAAACTTGTGCATATATAAAATCCCAAATGAATGTGATACCACAATCACTCTTTCCCAATTGAAAGTTATAAATTTATAGTATTTTAACTTTTCATTTATGCATGTTAGAGATCAACAAAATTCAATTTGTGTAGTGAAACCCAACATTTTTCAACCAATTTAGAAATCTTATTAATTGAAGAAGCCACCTGACTTAAGTGATAAATTAACTTGTTATATTCTTTGACACTTTAAAACTATTTTCATGTTAAATAATTAATATCGACCATCAAAAGGAAAAAGGATATCAATAGTCACCTTGGCTCAAATTTGTATCTTTATTAATTGGAAAAAAAAAAAAAAAAAAAGAGAGGAAAAACTTAGTTACAGTATCTTAAGTGTAATATATTAGATTTTTCAATTAAATTTTAATATATAGTTGCATTACATTTAATTATTATTTGAAATGATAACATTATTTAATTGATGAATGCAACCAGGTGTTTAAATTTAATTGAAAAACCTAGCATATTAAACTTAAGGTAATGTATTTAAGTTTAAAAAAAAAAAAACCTTTATTGGTCTTGCATGTAATTATTTTTCTCTCTCTTTTTTCAGCACAGGCTTGATTTGTTGCCTAGGAAAAAAAAAATCAAACTTTTACATTAATTAATTCTACATCTGAAAAATCCTTTTTATTTTTTCCGATGAAATGTTCTCATTTTTTCACTGTGTTTTTAACCATCAAATAATTAATACAACTTTGAACAGGAAAAAGCTTTAGATTCTTGCCAACGTTGGAAAGAAAAGAGAAATATGATTATATGAAGACATGATGTGAGGAAATGGGCACCGACGCTCAATTTAATAATGTAGTAGTCAAAGAAAAAATAATTGATGATCACCAAAAGTTAATAATCAATAATTGAAGAGGACTACAAGTCTGCAACCCTTGTCTTCTCTGCTTCAACCATCTCCATCCTAACATTAATTCAATCACGCAACATGATTGACTTGACCATGTCATGAATCAATTTCGCTATTGTGGCTCAAATTAGCAATTGGTTAACTCAACATAGTAAGAGTTGGGAAAAGTCATTTTAATTAGCAACTCGAGCTTGAGAAAAGCCTTAGATTTTCTTGTGACAACGACTTCTAATTAGTACAAACAAAATGGGTTGAATTATGTGAAAATAATAATATATATCATCAAAGTGCAAAGTAAAGTTGCACATGGGAATTATATCCCAATATTTATTGGCTTCACCTTTACTCATGTTTGAGTGGTAGTATTACCATCACCAATAGTCCCAATGCCACTTTATGCCGACTGCCGACTATCGACTGCCGACTGCCGACACTAAACCCGAAACCCATATATATATATATTCTTATCTACGTTATCTAAACTCGATTGAGACTTTTTCGAAGTTGCGGCAGATAGAAGTTAAAACTATATTGTCTTGCTACATGCTTTTGGAGTTTTTTGAGTCCTTTACGCCAAACATTCTCCTCGGCATCGTTAATGCTCGTTGGCTTGATATCATTATCATATTTCTGTAAAATTAAATTTTGTGGCATGTATAGGGTGTGTTTGGATAAAACTTATTTTGGTGAAACTGAAAACTGAAAATACTGTAGTAAAATAATTTTTAAATGTGTGAAGAGTACTGTGGGACCCATTTTTAATGAAAAAATTGATAAAAAATGAAATTTGTAGGTCCGTGAACAGTGCATATATGCACTGTTCACTGCAGAAAGTCAACATTTGCGGTTACTGTTCATTGAACAGTAATCGCAATACTCCAAAATGCGTGAAAACCAAAAAAAAAATAAAAAAAAAGAACAAAACGTAGCTCCAAAATGCAGAAGCTGAATACAAACACACACATAATGTGCTTGTAAAACCTAAAAAGTCCTTATTAATGCATTTATTTTTTCTTCTTATACAAGGTGCTTATATTCTTTTACCTCTTCATTTTACACATTCAAGATTTCTTTTATCCCCCTATCAAAAAAAAAAAAAAAAAGATTTCTTTTATCCCAAATGACAAAAGAATCTTCATTGCACTATATTTATAATATTACAATCATAATAAGCTAATAATAATTCTAGTCTCGGTAAAATTTTATTACCAAAATTGGGGAAAGCTATTTTTTTTTTTTTTTTTGAGAGGGAAAATTGGGGAAAGCTTAAACTATTATTTGGATTACAATTCTATTAATAAAAGTTTGAAAACTTAAAAGAAATTATATTATTTATAGACATATTATTTTTAATTAGACCTTGTATCGTATTGAAATACCATTACTCTTATTTTTAAAATAAAATCGACAGTTATACTACTGCATACTGGAGTTAGTTAAAAGAATATTACAAATATGCATCCGTGATTACTCAAAGAAAATTTTTCATTTTAAAAGGGTAAAAAAGGAAAGAAAGAAAGAAAGAAAGAAATTTTGCATTACCAGACAAGAAAATAATATTTACTCAATAAGACCAAACAAGACGGAATGAAATTAAAGGTTTTGGAAGGGAAAATTTTATCAAATTAGGAGGAAAATTCTTCTAAATCATTATACGGTGACTGATAAATTATTCATGTGTATTTAAATATTTTTTTTAAAAAACACACACACAAAAAGGGAGAGGGGATGTAATTCTAATACAAAAGAATATCACAAACTTTACTCAAAAGTCATGGAAATTCATGTATACTTTAAGTCATATGACTTTTTTTAGAAAAGTCACATGACTTATTTAATAATTCATGTGACTTGTTTAAATAATATACATTAATGGTTTTATAAGCCGTTATACAATAGGTTTGAAAAGATCGTCCAAACTAGTATGTAGAAAATTTTTGTCTAGTTTAAAGGCTCATGCCTCAATTATTTTATCTTTATCTCTTTATTCTTTCTTTCTATTTTGTTTCAATGTTTTGTTAGTTTTTTGTTTTGTTTTGCTTCTTTTTTTTTCTTTTTCTTTTTTTTCTTTTTTTGTTTTCTTTAAGATCTCCTCCTCTATTCCCCACTCCAAAGACTCTTATTGTGTTTGTCCTCTCCAATTGCCCCTACCACTTCCACCAAAAAGCTGATCCATGTGGCTGTGATTGAATTCTAAATTTTCACTTTAATAAATCTCACTTGACCATCAGGTTTTTATTGTTTTCATTAAAAATAACAAAAAAAATATTTGTTTGAGTTTAAACTTTAAACTAGAGGTGTGGGTTTGAGATCCCAAATTTATTGACTTATTTGACTTAGAAAATAAATTGAGTAAAAGTTAAAGGGTAAAAATTAGATACATTTTAATTAGACTGATCAATTAAACTTAAACACGTAAATGCATTGAGTTTGACTTGAAAAAATAACATTATTAATACTTTATTTATCAATGTAGTTTTCAAATTTTAAGTAAAAGCGTTTGAATGTAATTGGGGAATTGTATATAAGAAACTCTATTTATGTTTGCACAAAGTACAATAATACAACTATGCCCAGAAAAAGGTAAAAATGGATATAAAGAATGAATTTTGCCGGCAAAATTTTCATAGAAAAAACCACACTTTCAGTCTCTTTCAATAGAGATAGTATCTCATGCGTCAGACACATGAAACATATGTTTCATTGACACATGAGCCCCACATATGTGGGGCCCATCTGTGGGGCTCAAATGTCAGTGAGACACATGTCTCATACACCAAGAGCATATGAAAGTCTTTTCACTCAATGACACCTCAATTGACACCTCCATTGGGCATGCTACAATACAAAAAGATTTTATGTGGGGCTCATGTGTCAGTGAGACACATGTCTCAATCTCATACACTCAGAGCATATGAAAGTCTTTCCACTCAATGACACCTCTATTGGCCTGCTACAATACAAAAAGATTTTATGACCATAATTAATTCCTTGTTTATTTTCACAATTATATGATGTGACTAATTATAAGTGATAAAAAAAAGTTGTTGAATGCATGTGGAAGTAACAAGAAATTAGTCATAGCTTACCTTATAAAATAGTTATAAAAATTGGTGTAAAATTGGTTATGATCCTAAAATAACTCAAAAAGAAAATGAGTGTGTGAATATTCGTTGTAAAATTATGTGACTCTAGACCTTTAATTAAAAAATAAGCCAATTTATAAGTTTAAACAAATGGACTCCACATAAAATAAGTCATAAGGGTAAAACTTCCTCTAGAAACTTGGTACATCAATTTTATTTTATTTTATTTTTTAAAAAAGAGTAGCCTATAAAATCTCTTATCTAAACACGATCATGGTAAATGCCAATTTTTTTTTTTTTGAGAAGGTAATAAATGTCAAATGTTATAAGGAGTTTAATTTCACTTTCTTATTTTTCATGGACTAAACAAGAGACGTGAAATTAAGAATGGAATTTGTTAATTTTATTATGTTCTCCAATAATTAGTGATGGTCAATGACGAAAATAAAATTTTGGCCTGTAATGGAATTGAATGAGGCAAAAAAAAATTACAACACATTTACAGCTTCAAGGGAATATGAATGCTAACCATGGATCATGTTGTCTGTCAATCTTTTATAAAAGATGAATTTTAGGTGTTGAAATTGAATTGATAGTATATGTAACCATGAATTTTTTTTTTTTTTTTAAATGGTGTTAAACATGAGTCTCAGGAACTAGTTGAGATTCTTCCCCAAAAAAAGAAGAATAATAATAATAATAAAGAGATTAGAAACTAATCTTTGCCCAATATGTCTCATTAAACCAAAAAAAAAAAAAAACCACGAGTTGTTAGAAGACCAAGCATTTACAATTTACAACTATTCCTCTAAAAAACACACAAAATCATTTACAATCACAAAAACTCAAAAGATTTTTGTTGCTCGGCAGCCAAAAATAAAGCCAAGAATTGTACACAAGTCGTCAACATGAGCACTGCATCCTTTGCACACGGACACGATCCTTGAGAATTCCATTATACAAAGCAGTCCGATTCTCTTGCATTCCACCAATTGTGGGGATTTTGTTTCTGCAATTCTCTTCAATAAATTTGCTCAACTTCATCTGCATCTGCCCTTTCCTGTACTCCTCACCATTCCCACTTGGTTCCTTCACATTCTCAGCAAATTGCACCTTCTTCTTCTTTCTCTCCCTTTTCTTTTCCCCTACAATCACAACAACTGTGAGAAAAAAAACAGACACAAACATTTGGTAGCAATACTAAAAATAGTATATATCAAAGAAAAAAGAAAAAAGAAAAAAGAAAAGAAAAAAGCAACCCCATATGAATATGTACCTGAATGTAGACAAGAACGTAGAATTAGCTTTTGAGGCTGCTGGGAATTTTGATTCCGGGAAAGATGGGATGGTGGGAAAGACCTTTGCCTACAAGAAAGATAGAGTACGGTGCTAGAGATAACCATGGCTGTGGCCAAGACTAAACCATGTGATATGGAAGACATGGTGGGACACAAACTCAAACAACACCAAGAAAGAAAGTTGAGAGAGAAAACAGGGGAAGAAGTTCTATGATGACTCGACAGGGAGTTTCTATGATTATTTTACAATGAGACGTAAAAGCCAATCCTAAAATATATATACGCAGAGAGAGAAAGAGAAAGAGAGAGAGAGAGAGTCTTGTTTTATTAGGAGTGTGAAATAGGAATCTTCAATATAAAGAAAAAGAAAAAAAAAAAAAAAAGGAAGGAAAAATTGATGTGTGGGAAAGGTATTTAAGAGAAAAGAGAAATAGGTGTATTGGGCATCTGGATTTCTCTTTATTTATTTATTTATTTTTTTTTTTTTGAGAAACCGGATTTCTCTTCAGGTTGATGCCAAAGAACTAGAAGGCAAAGGAAACGAGGACTAGGAGAGAATTTTTTGGAGTTTTGGGTTGGCTTTTGTTGCATTTGTTTTGTTTAGTGCTATTTGCAAGGCTATTTTGGAGGGCTTTTGGGTGTCTGAGGTCAGTAGTCAACTTTTTAGGGGACTTCTCTCTACGCGTTTGGTCCAATTCGGGGTTTGGATAAGTATTTGGGAACCGATGCAAGTATTGATTTTTGAGCCAGTTGTCACTGTTGAGAAAGTATTGGCAATGACTTGTAGATTCTGTTTCCATTGAAATAGAAAGCTTCGAACAGACTATTGATTGCAAGTTGCTCCTTGCAATTGATATTTGAGAAATGTTAACTAATGCCGTACGGTATTGGTTAAGAATCTAATTAAAAATTTTTTTTTATAGAAAAAAAAATATTTTGACAGCTTTTTTCATTTCCCATAAAAGTGATATCAAAATTTTTCTAAAATAAATTTTTAACCAATGCTGTACAGTACTCATTAACATGACCCTTGATATTTTTAGCTAAGAAGTTTTAGTACTAAATGAAGCACTTTATTTTTTTCCTCAACTAACAGTGACTTTTCTTTCTTGTAACGATGCCAAGTTGCAATAATAGTTGCGTAATTATTAAGCCATTAATATAAACACACACAAAAAAAAAAAAAGGAAAAAAAAGAAGGTTTTCAAGCTTAACTCTCTTGTGGGTCTTTTATATATATGGAATCATGGATTTGGTCAAAGAAATGGAATATGTTTGATGTCCATCAGATTCAATCAAAATTTTTTTTTTTGACAATTTTGAGGTTCGTGTAAGGGGATTAGTATCTTTAAATTGACTTAATGATATTCACATGAATCACATTATTATAAGGTTTCAACTTGTACTACTCTGTCACGCATGCTTGTTTGATCATCCATTGTTATATGGCACATATATGTCTACTTACTGCCAACATCCCCCTTTTTTTAATCCAACATTCATTGTATTTGATATTTTGATTAAAATCACATATGGAAATGGTCAAGTTCACTTGGGTGCATTTAGAAGCTTCTCTTACTAATAAGTTGGATACTGTTATTACTAATTACTATAATAAGTAATAATATAAAATCCTTTGAATGATAGAATTATAGATGTGATTATGAATGATGGAATTATAGATGTAAAGATAATTTTTTTTTTCTTTCAAATTATCAAAATAAATATTTCAAATGGAAAATTCAAGGTAAATTATGTTCTCTCTGAGGAAGAAGAGAATTGAGTTTAATATTTCTCAAGATCACTTAAATAAATATGTCAATAGGGCAAAATCAATGTTATCAACACTTTTTAGTAGATTTCGAGGAAGGAAATAAGCTGAGTTCAATTTTAATTTCTTATATAGGACAATCAAAGAATTAATTTACATTAAATTTCCAGAATATGTAGAAAAAATTACAATATTTAATGTTAAGTGCCTACTTTGGATAAATAATGGTAGAAATATGTTTAATTTATTCGAATAAATTAATTTCAGTTTAGGATTAATAAATTAGTTTAGACTAGGTTTAGACAATAAAGGTTTTTTTTTTTCTCCTCTTTTTGCTCTCTTAAATTTTGTCGCTCATGCCTTTCAAAAAAAAAAAATTTGTCGCTCATGTGGGTGGGTATATATAAATATATTAATTATAACTCATATGACACAAATTTTAAAATAATTATTGGAAGGTTAGAATTAGTTAACATTAGCAGCTGGGCAGCCCATGGGCAGAGGCGACTTTAAGAATTATTTTTTGGGTGGTCACTAAGAAACTTAAATTATACAAAATTTAATAAAAAAATAATTTGAATATATTAATGTCACAAAAAAAAAAAAAACATGCAAATACATAAAATATTACCATTTTTTATATTAACAAAGAGAATAAGAAAAAAAAAAAGACTAATAAAAGATAAAGTACAAATTGAAAATGTTGATATGAGAATAATAAAGTGACCACAACAATTTCATAAAAAATCTTGTGCAACAAGTTGTTAGTCTTTTATTGATAGGTAAAACATGTTAATATTGAACCCAAATTAGAATTAGTAATAGCTTATCACATAAAATTTATTGTGTAAATGTTGTGGATGTAACATTACTCTTATATTTATTGAACTTAAATTCTTATGAGTCTCAAGTAAAAGTGTTCAATATTTTTATTAGAATGGTCAAAATAGGTTAATTTAGTAAATAATATATTTTTTTGAAGTATATATATACACAATATTTTCAAGTTAGGATTGTTCTAGAACATATTAATTTAAAATAATTATTTATATAAATTTTTTTTTTGGCCAGTGTGAGTGGTCTTAGGACCACCCTCACATGCAAGGAGAGCCGCCAGTGCCCACGGGGTATCACAACATAAAACTTGTGAATGCGTGGAAGCTTCCTAGTTCATAACACCTACTTTAGATACCACGAACCGAGCCCCACGTGTCCACATCAATCATGTGATTGCTATGCAATGTTCAATTTATCAAAACCAAACTTAACATGATTAATGATTTCACACTTTTATTCAGCCAAAGAAATAAAAAGACTCCACACTTTTGAGACACGTTATTCATGAAGATGCATACATGTGTATTTTTAAAAAAAGAAAAAAGAAAAGATGCATACACGTGCCTGTTTATAGAGGTTTTAGATTCTAGAAGCCCAAACCCTTGAAGTTTGTGGATTTTTTTTCGGCCTAAAACATTGCGTTCAATTTGTAGTTGGAATATGTGTATGTGAGGTAAGGTAGAGTGTTAAGGTTAATTGGTAAAAAGCTTTGAGTTTTGTTGTGGAACAGGGAAATTGATTTTGAATCCTGTCCGTATATGCAAGAAATTAATTTGTGCCCTGTTTGTCTTGGTCAAATTTGGGGTTTGGATAAGTTATGGGAACCATTGCAAGTATTGGTGTTTGAGCCAATTGTCAGTTGTCGCTGTTGAGAACATACTGGGTAATCAATATATATATATATATATATAAAACCGAAGCTTTTGAAGTTTCCATAAATTTCCACATCAGCATAATATTAAAAAAAAAAACATAAAAAAAAAAACGCAATAAAAGACACCCTTTCACGATGTCTGCCTCCCGATGCTCTGTCTTTCCCTTTCACAATGCTCTGCCATCTCTTCCCTGCCTTTCTCTTCTACCAGCTCCTCCTCAATCAGACCCACGGCAAACCAACAGCAAAGCATCACATCTAAAAACCCAAAGATTCCTCAATGAAAACCCACCATACCCACAAACCAACAAACCCAAACTCTTTTTTTCCTATTCACAACATGATTCCAATCCCAGCAATTGCTATGCCTCCCTTAATCCCATCAAGCCCAACTCTATATATCATCGTAGAACCCGCTCCCCTACTAAAACTTTTCCCAAGATTGATAAATACTCCTGCGGACAAATCAACAAGAGAAAGGGTGAGCTAAAAGACAAAATCTTGAACACTTACCAGTTATCTCTACAAACCAGCCCCACAACCGCAGTGAACAATAATTCTAAGGAAGAAGAAGATGGAGGGACTGATATATATGGGTATTGCGACCACAGTATAGAGAAAGAGAAGAAAATATTTTTTGAGAAGCAAGAGAGGAAAATATAAAAGAGCAAGGGAAAGGACAAATAAATAACTTACGGTAATGTTTAGCAAAAAAAAAAAAAAACTTACGGTAATCAGACCCCTTTACAAAAATTAGCGGATTAGCCCAACTCTATATTTAAAAATAAAAAATAAAAAGATGGGCTAACCAGCCACTTTTTTTTTTTTTTAGAAAAACCAGCCACTTTAATATATATATATATATATATATATCAGAAGTTTTTGAAACTCTCACAATATTTAAATAGAATTATCATTTTTTTAAATAAAAATATATATATATAAAACCGAAGCTTTTGAAGCTTCCACAAATTTCCACATCAGCACAATATTAAAAAAAAAAAAACATAAAAAAAAAAACGCAATAAAAGACACCCTTTCACGATGTCTGCCTCCCGATGCTCTGTCTTTCCCTTTCACAATGCTCTGCCATCTCTTCCCTGCCTTTCTCTTCTACCAGCTCCTCCTCAATCAGACCCACGGCAAACCAACAGCAAAGCATCACATCTAAAAACCCAAAGATTCCTCAATGAAAACCCACCATACCCACAAACCAACAAACCCAAACTCTTTTTTTCCTATTCACAACATGATTCCAATCCCAGCAATTGCTATGCCTCCCTTAATCCCATCAAGCCCAACTCTATATATCATCGTAGAACCCGCTCCCCTACTAAAACTTTTCCCAAGATTGATAAATACTCCTGCGGACAAATCAACAAGAGAAAGGGTGAGCTAAAAGACAAAATCTTGAACACTTACCAGTTATCTCTACAAACCAGCCCCACAACCGCAGTGAACAATAATTCTAAGGAAGAAGAAGATGGAGGGACTGATATATATGGGTATTGCGACCACAGTATAGAGAAAGAGAAGAAAATATTTTTTGAGAAGCAAGAGAGGAAAATATAAAAGAGCAAGGGAAAGGACAAATAAATAACTTACGGTAATGTTTAGCAAAAAAAAAAAAAAACTTACGGTAATCAGACCCCTTTACAAAAATTAGCGGATTAGCCCAACTCTATATTTAAAAATAAAAAATAAAAAGATGGGCTAACCAGCCACTTTTTTTTTTTTTTAGAAAAACCAGCCACTTTAATATATATATATATATATATATATCAGAAGTTTTTGAAACTCTCACAATATTTAAATAGAATTATCATTTTATTTAAATAAAATTATTTTTGTTTAGTTCAAACTTAACAGGGAGTGAAACTCTATCTCTCTAATAAGTCCAACTTAAACTCAAACTCATCATTTTTTATTAAACAAAATTATTTTTGTTTAATCCAAACTTAATAAGGAGTGAAACTTTATCTCTATGACAAGTCTAACTTAAACTCAAACTCAAACATTGATATTATTATTATTATTATTATCTCTCTACTTCACTAATGTGATATTTTATGATAGGGTGCAAACCTATAGCCATGGATTATTCTTTTGAATGTAACCCAATCTTTTTCTTATATTTTTCTATTTTTTAGTCATATATATTTTGTTTTGTTTCAATAATTTCTAAGCAGTGAATTATTTGATTCTTTAATATTTTTTGATCTTTGAAAAGTTTTAATATTTAAATTTTTGAGTTATTTTTTGCTGTATCTGAAATTATCTGACAAATTTTTTATAAGCCATTACACGTTCAAGTAATGGTTTCTTCATCAAATTGTAACACAAATTGAAGTTATACAAAAACGAATCATGTAATGGTGTAGTTTTTTAATCAATTTAAGACTTTATAAAATTATTTTAGCCTACCTTACAAATAGGTAGGTTCCCGTGCATAGCACGGGTTAGCGACTAGTTTACATTGAAATAGGAAGCTTCAAACAGACTAAATATTAGGCACGTTTCGTATATATATTTTAAACACATGTTTTTAATTTTTAAATAATATTATATATATATTTTTATATATTTTTTATTATTTTCAAAAAATATAAACAATATTATTAGAACAACATTACCAAATAGATCCTTATATTTCCAATTGATTTGATTCTAAATACACGTGTATGCATCTTTATGAATTACTTGTCTCAAGAGAGTGAAATCATTAATCATGTTAAGTTTGGTTTTGATAAATTGAACATTGCATAGCAATCACATGATTGATTTGGACACGTGGGGCTCGGTTCGTGGTACCTAAAGTAGGTGTTATGAACTAGGAAGCTTCCACGCATTCACAAGATTTATGTTGAGATGATACCCCATGGGGGTATACCCAGCTGCTAATATATATATATATATTTATAACCGAAATTTCTAAAAATTTTATAATTTTTTTACATCAGTATAATATTTAAATAAAATTATTTTTGTTTAGTTCAAATTTAAAAAGTAGTGAAACTCTATTTCTCCAACAAGTCTAACTTAAACTTAAATTTATCATTATTATTATTATTTTTTAAACAAAATTATTTTTGTTTAATTCAAACTTAATAAGGAGTGAAACTCTATTTCTCTAATAAGTCCAACTTAAACTCAAACTCTAACGTTGATAATCTATATGTATATATATATATATATTATATATAACCGAAGCAAAAAACAGAGACTAACGTAAAAAAAAAAAAAAAATGCAAGCAATCTAATTCAACTTTCTTCTTTGATTAATGAATTTTATGTCAAATTTTTTTATATTGTTATTATTAATAAAATTTCAATTCAACATATGTGGATATTTGTTTATATCTATGATTTTCTTTCTATCTTATTCTTTTGTTATGTTTAGAATTGATTTTCTTATGAATATTTGGGTTAATCTCCATATTTATATTGACATTGTTTTCGTGGGTTTGGTTTTTGGGTTGAAATTTCTACTAATTTTTATTTTATTGTACATGGTAGATAAAACATCTCTATTTTTTGGAGAAAAATCAAAGTTGCAACCTATGTCTTCCAGCCTAAGGAACGATAAATTTTTATTTGGTATGTTATATATAAATTTGTTGAATTTGGTTTGGTTTTGAAGTAGAATTTTGGGATTCTATAAATTTTGAAGTTTGATCTTAAATCTTCACCTTAAATGCTTTTTATTTAGGTTCATGTGATTTTTTGTTTTCCTATTAAAAGCTATGATTTTTGGTTGATTAATTATTTGTTTGGATTAATTTCAATTAATTATTTGTTTCGATTCAACATAAAAGATAATGGAATTATGTATTATAATTTTGATATTATTCCATGTTTTGAATTGTCTATATTGTTATTTCTATGAGAAAGTCATATTGCTACTCAAATTTGAAATTTGGTGTGTCTTCCTCATATCATGGTCTTTGTTTATATATTTGTAGTTTATATTAGTTTTGAGTGTGTGTGTATATATAACTATTGGGAGTTTTGCTTTATTAATTTAAGAATTGTAAATTACTTTGTAGGTTTCAGTAACTATGCACTTGCAACTCAATAATGTTCAATGTTAGACAATACTTCTAAACTATGGAAAAGTATAGAAGTTAAATATTTCTTCATTTTAAAAAAAAAAATACTATCTAGAAAAATGTCTATTTACTCATTGTTGGATTTTTTTTTCAAAGTCAATAGTCTTTCTGTGTATCACACGGGTTAGCAACTAGTGTTAATTAATTCGAAGCTTCCAATAATTATTTTAAACTTTGTGTCATATGAGTTATATATATATATATATATATATATATATATATATATATATTTATATATATATATATATATATCCTATTGATTTGCAATTATTTTTATTCAATTTTTTGCAAGTTGCAATTAGGGGTGTGCACAAAAACAAGAAACCAAAAACTAGTCGAAATCGGCCGAACTGTTGCCAAAATTTCGGTTTGGTTTCGGTTTTCATTTCATAAAAACCGAAAATTTCGGTTTTGGTTTCAGGGGAGTTTGTATGCATCGAACCAATTGAAACCGAACCGAATTATATAATAATATATTATATATTACATATATAATATAAAACACGTTTGGGCTTGCAAACATTGGGCCTCCAACTTACAAACATCTGGCCTTTTTTTGTTTTTTTTTTAAACCCACACGTTTGAGCCTCTTGCTATTTAAACCCCATTAACCCATTAGATTAAGTAAAAACAAAAGAAAAATTTTAGAAACCCTACCCTACATACCCCACGGCTCACACTTTTCACTCTCACTCTCAGACAGCTTCCGCCTCTACACTCCACTCCACAGTCCAATTCTGCCTCTGCCACCGGCCTCCACACACCAGTTTCCCTTTTCACTCTCACCCTCTTTTGATCATCGGCTTGAGGCTTCTTTTGATCACAGTATGATTCTTCTCTCTTTCTTTCCTTTTCTTTCTTGATTCGCTTCGTTCAACACTTCAACAGCTCTGTCTCTCTCTGTACTCTATTGCTTTGTTTTTTGCAAGTTGCAATTAAGGGTGTGCACAAAAATGAGAAACCGAAAACTAGCCAAAACCGAAAATTTTGGTTTTGGTTTTGGTGGCAGGTTTGTATGCACCGAACTAGTCGAAACCAAATCGAATTGTATAATAATATATTTTATATTACATATATAATATAAAACACATTTGGGCTTGCAAACATTGGGCCTCCAACTTGCAAATATTTGGCCTTTTTTTTTGTTTTTTTAAAACCCACATGTTTGAGCCTCTTGCTATTTAAACCCCATTAACCAATTAGATTAAGTAAAAAAAAAAAAAGAAAAATTTTAGAAACCCTACCCTCCATACCCTATGGCTCACACTTTTCACTCTCACTCTCACTCACTCTCAGATAGCCTCCGCCTCCACAGTCCAATTCTGCCTCTGCCGCTGGCCTCCACATGCTGGTATCCCCTTTCTTTCACTCTCACTCTCTTTTGATCATCGGCTTAAGGCTTCTTTTGATCACGATATGATTCTTCTCTCTTTCTTTCCTTTTCTTTCTTGATTTGCTTCGTTCAACACTTCAACAGCTCTGTCTCTCTCTGTGACTCTCTCTCTCTATTGCCTTGTTTTTTTATATGTGATTAAAGTTAGGGTTTTGAAAATTTTGATAACCCTTTTTTTTTTTGGTATTTTGGGTTTTGTTTAATACTAAATCAATGCTATTTTTATGAGATTAAAGCTAATAGCCTAGTAGTAACAATGTAAAGTTAGGGTTTTGTTTCTCTTTTCAATTGCTCAAAATCGAAATCGAAAACTGACCAAAATCAAAATAAACCGAAACCGATTGATTTCCAATCATTTTGGTCGTTTTCGGTGGAGAAATTTACAAACCGAAAATTTTGGTTTGGTTGGCCAAACCCTAAGAAAACCAACCGAACCGAACTAATTACCCCCCTAGTTGCAATGATATTTTATAGTCAATTGATATCTGTAATTAAATTATTAAACACTTTATTTCCAAAAGAATATTATGTTTCGAGTGTATATACCAAGTTCTCTCACAATACGTGGTACATCTTATGTGTTGTGAGAGAGGTAGGTGTATATACCTTGTCAATACCATATTTTGTCTGATCCTGATTCATACGTTAAAACAATTGCCAAAATAAATTAAAAAATTAAGAAAATGTGAAAAAATATAAATTTAAAGGCTAAAAAGGGTTAAAATAAATGCAACATGATTGGATAGTAGATCAAAGGGTTACAACATTTAAAAACCCTTTTTATAGCAACCAAGGCCAAAACCCTAACCGGGTATGATCGAGAAGTTGAATTTTTGATCCAATCGTCGGATCGTGTTGAAATTTGGACCATCTCATAGGGCATATTTTTCTCTTAGAAATGATAGTTTATGGGCCAAAATTAGAGATATAACCAAAATACCAAAAACTCTAATAAAAATCTCACTTTTTTTAAAGGAAAAATAGGCAGTTTTTGAGCTGACTTCACGCAATAAACTGTATCGATTGGGTAGGAACTGGAGCGATTCGGCTTAACTGTCTTGAAGAATAAGGTCTTGGCTACTTTTCATAGAAAGGGCTTGATAATATCTGCCCCGGAGTGGAAGATGCAAATTTTTTAAGGAAAAATGTCACATAATTTTTCAGCACTATGTCATCCCCCTCTTGAGCACTATAACTTGACGACTGTAGCTTCAAATCGTGCAAGAACAGGACCATCAAAAACTAGACAGCTAGAGCTTTCTAGGCATATAAAGTTCAAAGAAAACGGAGCTTGGAAAGACTTCCAAACAGCTGCGCGAAGAGAAGATCAGAAAACGGGAAAAAGACTAAATAGGCTCGATGAGGTGGCAAAAGTGGGAGGCTAGCTAGGTGTAACATGTTACACCTGATCTAGCTACCCTTACCTTGGGTTAAAACTTATTATTCTGTTTATACAGGAACACAAATCCTATATAAGGTCTCTTAACGAGCCACTTAAGGGTTAAAACTTATTATTCCATTTATTATTCAAACATTATACACAAATTGACACATACAAATAATAGAGGAACACAAATTGGCACATACAAATTATAGTTTGACATGCGCCATGATTTGTTCATATAAGACCAAATAATTGCACAAATTTGCCACATGTCAAGTTTTGGGTGCACCAAGATTGACAAATGGTAGAGCCTCAAGAGGGGGTTTTTCCTTTAGTATATTACTAGTCACTAACCCGTGCAAAACACAAAGAATATCTACAAAATCTATATAACATTATAGCTATATTTATTAGGTTCAAACAATCCCTTCTTGAATTATCAAATTATAAAAAAAAAATTTTAAATAAACATGAAGACTAAAAAAAATGTTGGATCAAAGAGGATTTATATAGTAGTGGTGGTACTAACCATTCTTCCAAATGTTAACAAAAGTTTACTTACAAAAAAAAAAAAAAAAAAAAAAATTATACACTTAAGAAACATATTGTTAGTTTTTCTAACAACGTATTCAAACTACATACAAAAATAATAAATCATACAATCCATAATCCATCATAATTAACCCTCCAAAATTCCATCAAGATTTTTCCAAAATGCATATTATTCATAGGTTGCAAGGACAAAAGCTAAACAAAAGAGAGACCACCACACATTGATGGGTGGCTGTTGGACTAATTTCCTAAAAACATCTTAAGTAATATGTTGCAATTAAGGATAGTTTGTCAATAGATCAAGGAAATCTTAATCCCGGCATAGAGGCAACAATGTGCTTATTCTACTTAGTGCAGACTAGTAACTGAGAGCAAAGACCATATTTTTGTGATTACAACTATTATAACATATTTCAAATATATAGAGGGAAAATTGGAATTATGCAATAAAAATACTTCTTAGCTTCTAAAATGATGCTTTTAATTGGGATTAAATATATGTAAAATGGCCAAATTTGGTTGCTTGCTTCTCAAGTTGCTAGAACTCATCAGTCTATCACATATGAGATCATGTTCTCTTTGCCATAGGCACTGTCTTTAAGAAATCGACTTACACCCAAAATCGCATTCTGCAGCAAATATAGTAGGTTAGGCATGTAGTTTACACGAATTAAATCAAGAATAAGAATATCCTATCTTCTTTTTAGGGGCTACTAAAGACTATTGTAACATGCATGCATGGTTTGTAATCAGGTGTTCCAACTTACAAACCCAAACGTGTTGTTAGAGATATATATTAAACATATATTAGCCCAATGTAATAGGTCCAAACCCAGTCCTGCTTGTACTAGTAGTCTAGGGTTTAGTCGCCTATATATACTCATGTTAGGGTTCATTGTAACACAGGATGTTATTGTACTACACTCTTACACAATAAAAATGTAGCCCTTAAGGGATTCCTCCGTGGATGTAGGCCGTCAAGGTTGAACCATGTAACCTTCGTGTTCTCGGTGTTCCTATTCTATGCTTCTCCTTCCGCATCCACTCTAGCATACACAACATGGTATAACACATCAATATATAGACTATTCAGTCTTTCTCACACTTTATATTCTTAACATGGTATCAGAGCCAAACTTCATTCTTGGCATCAAAAAAAAATCTCTAACAAGCAAAAGAAGATTCTCACATGCACACCACCATCAGAAGTCACAGATGCTTGTCTGCTGGATCCAGATTTCACAACATCTCGCAGCCGCCATGGCTCACTGCTGTGTCCAGATCCACAAACTCAAGCAAAGCCATGACTTAACTTTTCAGATTTGTGCACATCAAGCCTTCGCCTGTTGAAACCGACACCACAGACGTGCTCCTCGGCCTCCTGTGAGGAAAACCTAGAAATCCGGTCACTTGAAGCCCTGCCACGCGCCTCAGTTGTCTCCGAAAAATCTCCCACGCACCGCCTCAGATTCTTGACTTCCAGATCGTGTTCTTGGTACACGCGCCGCCATGGTGGCCTCCTTGTCCATCAATCTACAAAACCCAAGCACCCGACCTCCAACGGCAGCCGCACGCGCCACCACGCGCGAACAATGGCTGCTGGAACTCTCACACGCACCACCGAACATTCTTGACTCCCAGCTTGGATCTCAGCCACACGCATCGCCAAGACGGCCTTGTCGTCACCCGATCTACTTGGCCTGAGAATCTGGTGATCAAACGAACTTACACGCTCCGACATGCGCCGCCCGGGTATGTGTCTCGCCACTACGCGCCGGTAATGTTTTCATGCGCCGAAGAACTACTGCTGATGTCATCTGACGTCACCGGATGACGTCACCGCTCCACGTTATCATGCCACGCACGCCCTAGTCCACATCATCAGACACGTCATCTAGCCACGTCAACAGTGTCGTCTCGTCAGCACCACGTCACCTAGCTGATCGTTGACTCAGCCGACCCGACCCGAACCACCCGGATCTAACCCGTGAGCCCTGACTGTTGACTTGACCAGGATCCATTGACTTTGACCTTTTGCGTTGACCTTTGACCAAAAGTCAAAATTTTCCGATAGGGCCTATCTTGCTCAGTTTTTTGCGTAGATTCTAATTTTGGGCTCCGTTTCTACATTTGAGACTCCGAAATTGGTTAATTGGCATAATCTTCAATTTGATTTCTTCAAAAGGCATTATTCACGGCATCTCCAAGTGATCTTCTCATGCTTATCCAACCTAAAGCCTTCATCGAGCTTCCACCTTGAGTTTGAAGGAAGGTGTTAGAGATATATATTAAACATATATTAGCCCAATGTAATAGGCCCAAACCCAGTCCTGCTTGTACTAGTAGTCTAGGGTTTAGTCGCCTATATATACTCATGTTAGGGTTCATTGTAACATAGGATGTTATTGTACTACACTCTTACACAATAAAGATGTAGCACTTAAGGGATTCCTCCGTGGATGTAGGCCATCAAGGCTGAACCATGTAACTTTTGTGTTCTCAGTGTTCCTATTCTATGCTTCTCCTTCCGCATCCACTTTAGCATACGTAACATGGTATAACACATCAATATATAGACTATTCAGTCTTTCTCACACTTTATATTCTTAACACGTGTGCCAATATTCATGGTTTCATACTAGTGCCACATATTGCTTTTTTTTATTATGTTGGAATTTGAGAATAGAACAACAAAAAACCAATAAATTCAGCTTATCTACACAAAATTCCAAAAGCTTACACACAAATTTGGACTTAAACCCTCCAAAATCATCCGACCCATAAAAACCAAGTGTTGTATGCCCCAAATCAAATCCATTTCATCTAGAGAACAAACTAATAAAATCAAAATGGCCTATTCACTATCAGAAGAATAGCAAGACAGAGTCAAGAGCTCTTGCACTTATATGTATTATAATCTCTGAACAACTTTTTTTTGATAATTATTCTCTGAACAACTTCCTTAATATACTAATGGACGAAATCATGAAACCCCATTAACTCATTCTATAACCCACTGCTAGATACCTTATAAGTAGAAAATCAATCAGACATATAGATCATGATAGCATATATCAATGTCATAGTTATAAAATCAAACGGTCCCAAAATATTTTCACCAACCAACCCAGATAAATAAATAAAAGCAATACAAATTCCTTGAGGTTCAAACAGTAATAAAACAAACAATAATTTACTGACATCTTACATAAAAAAAAATGGTAGAAGACATCTCAATTGAATTCAATTGAGTTTAGGTTGATAGGTGAGACATCTGCGAGGGGGAAAAAAAACTAAATTAAACTTCCCCAATAAACAAACAAAGGTTTACACATAACAAAACCCACATAGAAAATTGCCCCCCAAAAGAAGAAGGAAGCTGACCTACTTCACGCCAATGTCTTCGTAATTGTGTTTGGGTGTTTAATCTTCATATTTAGAAATAATAGATGGGACTCATAGGAGGTTTGAAGTGGGTCATGAAAGCATGGGTCACAAAGATTGAAGGTTTATGCCTAGTTCTCATTGGTGATGTAAGAGAGAGTGTGCCGAAGAGAGATGGGCGAATTATGAGGATTATGATGGTGGTAATGTTGAATTCTTGAATGGGTTTAGGATTTTATTATAATAAAACGAAGAAGAATTAGAAGAGTTTTTCGATTAGAAGTATCGGGTTTTGTTTTTGGGGGAGAAAAATGTTTTTTTTTTTTTTTTTTTAAATGCTAATGTGTAAAAATGTAAGAGCTCTAAAAAAAGTCAAATATTGGTCAGGTTTTGGTTTTATAGTATATATAGATTATTATATTGTGGGTTTCAGTTAATTCAACTAGCAAAGTCTCGGATAATTAAATAAGAGATTTGAGGTTCATACATGTACTAAAAAAATACTTTATAAAGGTATGCTTTATATGCAGGTTCATTTTCTTTGTTTCTAGTTTGCTTGTGTTTTGGTCTATTTCGTGAGTAACTTTTTTTCTTGTTTTCCACACTTTGTTATTGTTTTATTTAATTTTTTTTTTTTTCAATAGCTTGATCATGAGAATTTGACCTAGCAAGATATTTGGTCTAAAGAAATTGATGTCACAGCAATACAAAGAAAATGTGATCATCATCACGGGAGAAAATAGAACGAGCATGTCAAAACTATCTGTCTTTCTAACTAATTGTTATTAGGTAGAACGCATAGACTCAGACAAAATGCAAGTTTCAGAGGGACTTGACATTGTCACCAGTAAAGCCACTAAGGAAGAGCAACGTGGCGTACCAAATCATGTGTTGGGGTCCTTGGGATATTTGATCCCTATGTAGAGTTTAAAATAGATCATTTTTGTGACATAACCTTTGTGCCATAGAGTCAATTGTGTGGCAGGGCCACCTTCTAGTCATTTTTGGAGGGTTTAATATCTATGTTGGGGCACTAATTGATGACGAAGATAATAAGTTTAAATCAAAGTAGGATTGTTGCTTCCTTTGGGCGGATGTGCCCATATTTCTGCTTGACACATTTTTATCAAAGCAGGAAGATTAAATGATTGAAAATGGTATGGTAGATGAGTTGAGAAAAATGTCCTTTCCTTTCTCCATTCCGCCTTCTTCTTTGCTTTGGCAGAAATAAGAAAGAGATTATTCCCTGAGAGCTTGTTCAGTACTACCAGTACCAGAAATACATCTCTTGCAATTGCCTTTTCTTCCCCAAAAATAAAAAATAAAAAATCATGAAAATAAATTATTTTAGCCCTTATAAAAAGAAAACGGATTCTTGATCCCGAAGTGGATAATTTATTATTCACAAGGGTATTGGGTTAAAATATTTGAAATCAAAACCACCCTAGTAAAAGAAAAAATGGGATTAAACATTTAGGTCAGGTACCCTCCCTACAAAACCTAACTGGTGAATTTGCTAAGAAAATGTACAGCAATTGTCACACTTGGCCTAGCCATGAGCTTTTTCCAAGCCTCATAAACTTCTTTGCCATTTCACTTAAAACACTTTTGCAACATCAAGTTGGTGAATCTTCCATCCCTTCACATCTAGAAGCTAATGGAATTTTTATAATTGGCGACATTCTAATTTGTATGTATTTTCCTTCGCTTCATGCTTTTTGGAGTAACAACATGAGCCTCTTTGTATAAAGAAGGTTCATTTCTAAATATTGGTCAAATTCAAGAACCCCAATTGATCTAACAATCCCATGTTAATAATCCTGGGATAATTTTTTTTTTTTTTTATATTATATTATATTTTATATTTTATTTTTATCAACTCACCTACAACGCCACTTTCAATCATTTGATAGACATGTTGTGATAAAAATGTGTCAAGAACTACTGTGGGCACATCCACCCAAAGAAATCAACATTCATACTTTGATCTAAACTTCTTGTCTTCATCATCAATTAGGGCCTCAACATAGGTATTAGACCCTCCAACAATGATTGGAATGTGTCCCCAACTCAGAATTTATTTAAATGCAGACAGGTCATGTCATGAAAATGGTCTACTGTAAACTCTACATAGGGATCAAGTATTCTTAGCAAATGGTGTGGTACCCCACATTGCTCTTCTTTAGTGAATTTGTTGGACAATGCTAGTTCCCCTTAAATTTTGCCCGAGTTTATGATTTCTTAGATAGATAGAAAATTTTGACTTACCAACTCCAGTTGTTCCTACGATGATTGCCACTTTTTGTTTGTTTTGCAGAGTATTATTGTTGACATTAATTTCTTTATACCAAGTATCTTGTAGGGTCACAATCACAGAATTTTTATGATCAAACTATTAAAAATAAATAAATAAAATAATAACAAAGTGTGGAAAACAGGGAAGGTTACCTCAAAATTGACCATAACACAAACAAAACTAGAAACAAAGAAAAGAAATATGCATATGCAGTAGAACTTATGAGTCTTCAAAACATCTTGCTATGTATGTGAAGCATATCCTCCCAAACGAGGGCTAACTTGAAGAGAACTATGATCATAAAATATAACTAGGATAAGGCAAGCGGCCAATTGGGCTTGTCATTCTGGAGGATGCAAAATGATGGTGGTATTAATACTACTTTTTAAAGCTTTTTGGTATTTTTTTTTTTTTTTTTTTGAGGGGGGTAAGCTTTTTGGTAATTAATGCACAATATATAATCTAATATTATATACTAAATGAGAAGCCTTTGTTGAGGTTCTTCCATTTGTCTATCTTGAAGCACCCAAAACTTGACATGTGGAAAATTTCTTCAACTATTTGATATTATATGGACAAATCATGCCATGTGTCAAACTATAATTAATACGTCTCAATTTTTATCCCCCTTTATTTGTATATATCAATTTGTGTGCCATATTCAATTGTAATTGTAAGTTATAACCCTTAAGATTGGTGGAATTTTTGCTTTTAAGATTGTAAACGTATCCCACAATCTCGTGACTTGAATTTTAATCCTCCAATCATCTTTATTAGCGTTTGTTGGGAATATTAAACAAAGTAATAATAGAAGAACAAGATTAACACAAAAGACAAACAAAAAATAGATAACTTGGAAGCACAATATCGTTTTCCTTAGACAATATTTGCCCCCCACATTATTGTTGCTAAAGCAAATTTGTCCCTAAGATACAACCAAAATGTTGGGTTCTACAGATAGCAATTTTAGAAAGGGCCACAAGATTTCTTGTGTTTCTCTTTAACTTACTATTTTTGTGGAGTTAGTTTATATTCAAGTGAACATAAGTTTTTATTTATACCCATATATATTTAAGTGAACATAAGTTTCTATTTATACCCATAGGGTTATATGTCATCAAAAAGCACGCATGGAGAGTCAAAATATTTCATAAAACCGTTCACAAAGCTTGATACCTCTTCAAACATTTAGAACAGTTACCAGAAAATTTTGCAGATAATCATGTTTTACGACTTTCAATCAGTCAAAAGATCCTTTCGATCGATCAAGTGCTATTTTTGATTGATCGAACAGAAATCGAATAGCGATTGATTCATCCAGAAGCTCCAAGATTATTTTCTTACCATTTAGATCGATCGAGTCAAAGTTTCAACCGATGGAAAATGCTGAATTTCAAATTTTTACTTAGAAAATTCCAGAACTTGAATTTTCACTTTATGAAACCATATTCTCCAAACTCAAACATCATTATTACAACCTATCATTGTATATACCTATATATACAACAACATTGAGCTAATGAAGGAAGTTATATCCATGTTTCATTTTTTTTTTTTTTTTTTTTTTTTCATGTTGTAGCTATACAACATTTAGTTAAAATACTGATAAGAGTTTATTGTAACAAAAAGATATAACTTCATAAACAAAAAAAATTTTGGCGAAATACTAAAAGGAAATGATTCAAAGAAAAAAATGACAAAGAAGAAGTTAGCAAAGGAAGAGAAGTTTCCAAACCTTTGTAAGATTTGAGATTACTTTTGTATCAAATAGAATTTGTAATGTAATTTGCTATTATACAGACTTTGAACTCCAGCTATCATTTGTTAATGAAAATGTGATGGTCTTATTTTGTTTTGTTTCGTAGAATCCAAAATTGATGTCCTTCAAGTGTCTACAAAAGTATTTGTAGCTTTGATTTAATAATTTTAAATAGGTGAAAATACACTTTTGGTCTCTACATTTTGGGCCGATTCTTAATTTGATCCCTAAATTGATTTCGCTCTTAGGTCAATTCCTGATTTCAGAAAATCATTTTTATTTTAGTCCCTGCCGTCAGCCCAATAACAGAAAAATCTAAGGTAGCAAATAGAGTGCATAAGTGGTATGTTAGATGCTGATGTGGCTATTAAAATAACATTAACAAATACCATATCAGCATTTTAACAAATAAAAAAGCCACCTCAGAAAATTAAAAAACAAATTATGAAATAAATTTTTTAAAAACACTTTAAGTCTTTTTTTTTTTTTTTTTTTGCTTTCCATTATTTTTTTAGAAGAACATTGTTCTTCTTCCCCAGAGCATGAACTTCATTCTTCATGTTTTTCCCCAAATCAAACCCAATAAATCCAAAAAATCAAACCCATAAACATCTAGTAAATCAAACCCAAAAAATCCAAGAAATAAACATACAAATCCACATAAAAAAAAAATGAAAAAAAAAAACCCACAAACATGAAACCAAACTCACCGAGACCCAATTTGTAAACACGAAACCAAGACCCACAACCACACCGATCTCCACCTCCACTACTAACCACCTACTCCCATGGAAACCTTGAAAAACCCCACCTCCAACCAAACCTATAAACAAAAATCCAAGACCCACACTAATCTCCACATCCACACCAATCTCCATAACCACAACCCACCCCCATTGAAACCCATAAAAACCCAACCAGTTCCAACCAAACCCAGCCATCTCCATCCCCATCCAAACCCATAATCCAAAACCCATGGCCACACCAATCTCCACCTCCATTACCGACCACCCACCCCCACGGAAATCTAGAAAACCTAGAGATTAGAGAGTCGGGTTTAGAGAGAGAGAGAGAGGGGGGTCGAAAGCTTGAACAAGAAAAAGAAAGATACAAACACAAATACGCACCAACAGAGAGAGAAAAAGAGGATCTGGAAAAAAAATGAGAAGGAAACACATGCCAAAAGAAAAAGAAAAGAAGAAAGATACACACAAAAACACTCTCCAAGAAGATTTATTTATTAAGTTATTTTTGTTTTGATTTTTCTTTTTTGGTTTATCTTAAAAGAAAGAAGAAAATGAAATAGATACAAACACAAACATAGAGATGCCTAACCTAGAATGAGAAGGGGTGTTAATTTAATGTTTGTTTTTGAAGAAAGTTCAAGAAAAATTGAAATAGTTACTGTAAGGACTCAATTTGTAACGACCCTAAACTGGTATTAGGTTCGCACGTTTAAGGCCCAAACAATAAAATTTGTAGAGCGTGGGCTGAAAGGCTAGGCCTTGGTCACCGGACGGTGGTTCGTCATGGTTTCTATAGTAATTTGCACAAGGGTGAACCTGGCGTGTCTAACAATACTTTTTTCCGATACATCCGGAGTGGCTCCGGTCCTTAGACCTCATCCGAAGAAATTCATGTTCTTATTATTCTCCTTTGTTAGGGCTCCAAGGTCTGGGAGACGATTTGTCCCCCCCTCTCACTGAATTGCTACTCTTTCCTTTTTATACTAGCTTTTACCCTTCCTCCAACGTCCATGTGTAGGTTTAGCATTCCAGGGCTGAAACTTGTCCCATCAGCCCATACCCAAAGTGGTTGGGGGTGGTTGTAAAAGCTGAAAAACATTACTTTGTCAGGTGCAGAGTATTTAATTACAGTAATGGCAGCCTTTCCTTTGTCCTTTTGTCGCCAAATTGTCCAGGGGTCCTTTCTCCATCAACGTGGATGTGTTCGGTTTTTCTCTAAACTGTTCCTATACCGTTCTTGCCATTTCTTTTAAGAGCGTTTTGGGATGCCGAGGACAGAATCATCCTCGGCTGTCTCAATGCTATTTGGACTTTCATTGTATGTCCTCGACAATGCCTCTCCTCGGCTCGAGCCTTGGGCCCTAATGTAAAGTAGGCTGGAGTTACAAATTCTCTGGCCCCACAATAGCCCCTCAAAATCCTGCTACTCGACCTCTTGGTCGGGGAGGAGGGTTTTGGTGATGTCAGGCCTATATCACAGCTTGCTCAGCTTTGTCCTTCATTAATGTCGGTGTCTTTTCATTTGCCTGGGAAATGCTCCCGGTTATGAGACATTCCTTTAGTTTTACTCACATCGTGCTTCTGTCGTTTCAATGTACAAGGCGCGTCTTTAATAAGTTCCTTTTACGAGGCAACGCCAATCCAACGGTTGTAGACGGCGTTGGGAGTTGAGTGGGAATTATCTCGTTTGTAGCTTTTCTTGGAAATCTGTACTGATTAAATGCCACTAGACTTGCCTTCCATATAAGAAGCAAGGTAGGAGGTCATTTCCTTTACGTACAAACTCCTCAATCTTTTCAAATTCCTAAACCACCTGCTGTGCTCAAAGTCCTCACTGCCAGTGGGATTAAGCCTTAGGGAGTGATATGGTTGGGGCGAAGATGGGGGTGAAGGGACCACACCCTCTCCAAAAGCACTGGGTCTCTCCGAGACTCAAGATGGCTCGGTCAGGGCAAGGGAGACAGAGACTCAAAAAATTTCTCCCCCTTGACAAGGCGGGAAAGAAGCCTCTTCTTCCTTTAGCCAAAATCCGAAACAGGTGCTGGTCGTATCAATTTTTTGGTGCGGTAGCACTGGGGTTGCTCATCTTCGGTACCATCCGCTCTCTCTCGAGCGCTGTTAACATGGAACTGGCTTGATGGGAGTCAGAGCTGGCACGGGGACTAGGCATCCCCGCTTCCTCCTCTCCTCCTTCTCTGGTGCCTTCTTTTGCCTCCGCTTCTTCTTCTCTTCCATCACTAGGGGCATCCCGGTGCTTCTGCTTCTTCTTCTGCCTCTTCTCCCCTTCCATTAAAGGGGCCATCCTGACACGCTTAATCGCCACAAGAGCAGAATTTTGAAGGATTTATCGTTCCCTTGTATCTTTTTCCTTTTTACTTTTCCTTTTACTTCTGTAGTTAGCTTCTGGGATAGGCTTGCTTAAGCCCCTCATTGTACGTTGTACTATTTCTTTATCTTAATAAAAGATGACTTTATTTTATTCTACGTATTCTTTCTTTTCTACAATAGTTATATTGTGAATGGATGTTTTTATTTATTTATTTTGAACGATACTTAGGGTTGAAACCCTTGTTAACAAAAAGCTATTATTTTGAATTCATTGAGACTAACAGGCACAATAATGCCGACCTGAAAAAGGTTATACATACAAGACTAATCGAGATAACAGTTGACTGCTCTGTATTGCGTATGAGGTGATCATTCGAGGATGGGTAACCCAAAATGAACTATTCGAGAAGGTCGCCGGGCGTTAGGGTGCTTTGCCACGTTCCTGACAACATTCATAACCTTAACCATTTTTGGCATCCGGTCCGAGGACCGAGGTATGATTATACCGGGCCTAAATACTCGTTTACATTAGTTTCTTTAAAGTTGGGGATCCAAGGACAGGACGGGATTTCCATTCTCTCTAAGACTTATGTCAGTTTTTCGACCCCTTAAACAATTTAATTAAACTTAGGTAATTAGCCAAGTTGTTACTTAGTCCAATTAAACAAGTCTAGGTTATCACAATAATAAAGATCAAATCATGCAAAGCAGCGGAAAATAAATAATACAAGATATGATCACCCAGGAAACCAAACCGGTAAAAACCTGGGGAGGATTTGACCTAACTATCCTTAAGGTAAACTTGAATCCACTATCTTGAAAGAATCGAAGTTCATGCAAAAGGACTTACAAGCACCCCCGCTTGACTTCCTAATGCTACCAACCAATAGAACTTACTGACACGACCACGTGCAAGCTCCGAATCCACGAACTCCTTCTTTCTTGGATTCCCACCAGCTACAAGCACACTTGCTTGTGTAGTCTTTAAGCTTTAATGGCAGCAACTGAATTGATCATCCAGGTGTAGAAAATATCTCCTCCTTGAAAACCCTAAGTTTATGTAAAGGAAAGCTTCTCTAGATCTCACAAGAGATTTACACAAACCGTAAATATGAGCAACACTAAAGAGAGCCTTTGGGTACAAAACCCTAAAAATAAAAAGAGGCACATGAGACACTCTAATATCTCTAAAAACCACTTTTAAAAAACGTTCTAGGGTTTCCCTTATATATAGGAGAGTTTTAGTTGAACCCTAATACGTTTAAGTAGAGTTTGGGCTGTACTGGAACTCTGCAGAAAAATAAATCTGCACGTGGTTCGATCGATCGAGTCTAATTTTCTATCGATCGAGCCTTGCAGATTTAGTTCAATAAATTCTGCAATCACTCTATTCCAATTTCACAAATAAACATACTTTGAGCAAGCCTAAACCTAGACTCTATGTTTTGATCATGGTTTGCCAACATAATACAAATTGAAGTTCTAATACATTAGTTCCTAATTTCTTAGAACCTAACAACTTAATCCATTTTCTAATGACTAATCTCCCCATAGGTTTGAGTCTGAGGACCATGCAATACCTTAGTTTTGTCCAAAACTTAGAATTGTCTTTAAGTAGTTGGTTTCTCATAGGTTTGAGTCCGAGGACCATGCAATACCTTGGTTCTGTCCAAAACTTAGATTTTCTTTAAGTTTCGAGGATTAGCCCCTCGGCCAAGGTGTGGGGCGTTGACCTGACGTTGGAAGTCCTTAGAACTGCCCGTGCCACTGGTGCTTCGAAACGTAGCCCCTAGTGGAACTTTATATTAGGGAAACAACAGCGAGCTGCTGGAAGTGATGGAGGGGCTTTCGTAGGCCCTTGTTTGACAGGAGCTCGATCCACCGCCTGTGCCAACGCACAAGCCATTCTCACAGACGACGCCAATTGTAAGGACTCAATTTGTAACGACCCCAAATTGGTATTGGGTTCGCACGTTTAAGGCCCAAACAATAAAATTTGTAGAGCGTGGGCTAAAAGGCTAGGCCTTGGTCATCGGACGGTGGTTCGTCATGGTTTCTATAGCAATTTGCACAAGGGTGAACCTAGCGTGTCTAACAATACTTTTTTCTGATACGTCCGGAGTGGCTCTGGTCCTTAGACCTCATCCGAGGAACTTCATGTTCTTATTATTCTTCTTTGTTCGGGCTCCAAGGTCTGGGAGACGATTTGTCCCCCCCTCTCACTGAATTGCTACTCTTTCCTTTTTATACTAGCCTTTACCCTTCTTCCAACGTCCACATGTAGGTTTAGCGTTCTAGGGTTGATACTTGTCCCATTAGCCCATACCCAAAGTGATTGGAGGTGGTTGTAAAAACTGAAAAGCATTACTCTGTCAGGTGCAAAGTATTTAATTGCAGTAATGGCAGCCTTACCTTTGTCCTTTTGTCGCTAAATTGTCCAGGGGTCCTTTCTCCATCAATGTGGATGTGTTCGGTTTTTCCCTAAACTGTTCCTATACCGTTCTTGTCCTTTCTTTTAGGAGCACTTTGGGATGCCGAGGACAGAATCATCCTCGACTATGTCTCAATGCTATTTGGACTTTCATTGTATGTCCTCGACAATACCTCTCCTCGGCTCGGGCCTTGGGCCCTAATGTAAAGTGGGCCGGGGTCACAAATTCTCTGACCCCACAGTTGCTATAAATTGTTTTCTCAATCTTTAAAATTGATTTTTTTTTTGAATTTTTTCAGTTTAAATTATTTTTATTTTTTTATTGATTAAAAAGCTAACTTGTCATTTTTAAAAGCAAAATAAATTTTTTTTTAGTATTGTTTTTTATGCCACATCAGCATCTAACATACCATCTATACACTCTATTTGCCACCTCATATTTTTTTTGTTACTGGGTTAACAGTAGAGACTAAAATAAAAACTATTTTCTGAAATTAAGGACTGACCTAGGAGCGAAATCAATTTAGAGACCAAATTGAGAATTGGTCCAAAATGTAAGGACCAAAAGTGTATTTTCTCCTTTTAAATATCTACCACCACGCACCTTTAATGCGATGGTCGCTCCGCAAATATAAGTGCTCGTGGAGTGTGGGGGTAAGGGTCGAGGTTCAAGTATCCAAAAGAAAACTTCACACACATGTATACTTAGATTATGCTAGAGTATAATTTCTATATTGTATTTTATATATATATATATATATATATATATATCTATCTATCTATCATTGTACAGAGAATCCCACTCAGTTTCAAAATCATCGTTTAAAACAGTTAAAACTCTTAATTGATTTTGGTAAACAGAAGGATTTTCAATAGAAGGAGAATCAAAATCTGATGGAGTAACAGATACAGAGTCTTCTTCATCATCAACAGCAACATTGACATAAAGAGAGGAAGATTCAGTTTTAGTAGAATAGAAATGAGTGCTAACTTGTGAATTACTACTGGAAACTCCTTTTAGCTTTAAATCAGATATATATCCGACTTGAATTGGTTTTTAACAATCAGTGTTTTTTCCCTCTTTGTGAGCTCACTTGTACTACAAAAGTAAATGAATAGTTGACAAATGATCAATACATATTTACACTTGTACTATTCTTTTTGAAACTACACTTGTACTATTCTTATAGCTATTCTATCCAAAAATAGCTATCCTTGTAGCTATTCTATCCTTTTGGATTTTTTTTATAGAAATTATTGGGCTGTCAAAGGATATTTTTGGTAATTTTTTAAAAAAGATTCACACATACACACAAATTATATATATATATATATAGAGAGAGAGAGAGAGAAATTAATTGGATGTTGTTTTAGTGTCCATTTAACTGATTTTTTCTCAACTTGTAATTGATTTTTATAATAATACTATTATCTACTGTCAGTAATTTTTTAATAGAAGAATAATAGGTGATAAATAAAAGGAATTAGTCCATTAGAAGGGTGGATGAGATGTCATTTTAACACAAATCATCATTTTGTGCATCTGCCAGTTTATTATATGGATCTTAAGTTTTGCAACAGATGACATGACATTATTATATGCAACGATAAAAGGACACAAATCATCATTTTGTGCATCTGCCACTTTTGGGATCTAATGTATATATTAGTCATAGGAGTGCAAAGCACTGGTTTTATTTTTATATTTTTTTAAAATATCATCATTGTCATCATTATTATTGTGTTGCGTGAGAAATGAGAACTTGTATACAAGTCTTGTTATTAAAAATTTCAATTAGAAATAATAAATTGGAATTAACTAAAACAATTACAAATTAATAAATAAACATTACTAGTGAAAATAGATAAGATTTTATCTCTATTATTTGAGTAAATAAGATTGTGTAAAAGTCCACAAAATCTCCCTCTACATAATATAATATCATTTATATTACAAAACAAATCCTTTAAAAAAGCAAGACTTGTTGCCGTATGGCCCGTATGCAAGTCTTATTATTTAAAATTTTAAAGTCGATGTAAAAGATGGTAAATAGCTAAAACTGTAAGGCCTCAATTTGGTTCCTAAGCTCGAAAGGTAAAAGAATCTAGGTCCAAAGAGCCCAATACAATGAATTTGTAGAGAGTGGGTTAGAAAACTAAGCTCTAATGAGTTGGATAACAATTATAATAGATCCAAATGACAATAAAGTAAATATAGACTGGTTTTATCTAAATGAAATCATCCTCAGTGTTGGGAATCCGGTCTCCAGAGGAATCACTGCTTTGACTCCATAAGTCATTGAAAATGGGGTCTCCCTTGTTGACCTACGAGGTGTAGTCCGATATGTCCAAAGGACGTGCGACAGCTCTTCCACCCATTTTCCCTTTGCATCATCCAGCCTTTTCTTGAGTCCATTCACTATCACCTTATTGATAGCCTCTGTGGATAAGCTGGGGTGAAATACCTATTTGTAATGCCCAAGTCACAACAATACCTCCTAAAAGTTTTACTATCAAATTGAAGACCATTGTCTGAGATGAGGGTATGGTGGATCCCAAACTAAGTGACAATATTTTTTCAAACAAATCTCTTGGCATCCATATCTCCTATATTTGCCAATAGTTTAGCTTCAACCTACTTGGTGAAGTAATCCATGCCAACTAGCAACCACCTCTTATTCCCTGTTGCCATAGGGAAAGACCCTACAATATCCAAGCCCCATTGAACAAAAGGCCAAGGGCTGGACAGAGGATTAAGGACACCCCTTGGTTGATGAATGTTTGGGGCAAATCTTTGGCATTGGTCACACTTCTTCACATCCTCTTGTGCTTCCTTCTGCATGTTCGTCCACCAATATCCCTGAGTGAGGGCTCTGTAAGACAAAGATTTGCTTCTTGTGTGACTTCCACAAATCCTTTCATGTAACTCCTCTAAGAGTAGCTCTGATGCCTCAGGGTGTATGCTTAGCAAATATGGCCCAAAAAATGAGCGCTTGTACAACTTTTAGTCCTTGGATAGCCAAAACCGAGGAGCTTTTCTTCGCACTTTGTCAGCTTCGGACTTCCCCTCGGCAAGATATCCTCCTTAAGGAATAGCATGATAGAGTCCATCCAGCTAGGTCTCACTCTAATTTGATGAATATGGATCATATCTTTCTTCATCTTAGTAGGTTTGCACAAGTCTTCAACAAGGATAACGCGAGGTAAGCTTTGCGTCGAGAAGGTTACAAGAGTAGCTAGAAAATCAGCATGTGTGTTTCCGCTTCTAGGGATTTGCAGTAAGTTGAAAGATTCAAAACCTGATTGTAAGTGCCTAACCTGGTTCAAATATCCTTGCATTCTTACATCCCTGGCCTCTAACTCTCCCTTCACCTAACCTACAACCAACCTTGAATCTGAGAATATCTCCACCGTCTTTCCTCCCAATTTCTGAACCATTGTCATCCCTACCAATAGAGCCTTATATTCAGCCTCATTGTTTGTGGTTAAGAAACCCAGCCTTAAGGATTTTTCAATAATAATCTTATCAGAAGAAATTACAACTAGCCCCATTCCAGATCCTCTTTGGTTTGCTGCACCATCAACTTACACCCTCCAGGATAAAGGTTCTTGCAAGGAGACCATGCCTACTGATTTTCCATCCATGTCCTGCTTGTCTGCCTCCTCTTCCAATAGGGACTCAGCAAACTCAGCCACCAAATTTGTGAGGACCTAGCCCTTGATAGAGGTGCAAGGCATATACTTGATATTAAAAGCCCCTAGGATCGTACCTCACTTGGTAATCCTTCCTATGTAATTAGCACTTCGAAGTAGTGATCGAAGCGGAAGTTAGGTTAAAACAACAACTGTGTGGAATTGGAAGTAGTGAGGAAGTTTACATGTAGCATGTACTATTGCCAAAATGGCTTTTTCCAGTGGCAAGTAACGAACTTCGGCCTCATGCAGTGACTTGCTCACATAATAAACTGACCTCTGCACTCCATTATTAACTCATATCAACACTAGGCTTACCACATGGAAGGCCATAGCAACATAAGCAAACAAGACTTCCTCCTTCTCGGGCCGTAATAGGTGGCCAAGTAAGGTATTCCTTCAGCTGCTGGAACGCCGATGCACACTCCTTGGTCCACTCAAACCTTTTCCACTCATGTAGCAACCGAAAGAAAGGCTACACCTACTTGCTAAAAGAGAGATGAATCAATTTAGAGCAGTAGTCATCCCCCATCAATTTCTGTACCTCCTTGGGATTCTGAGGAGGTTGCAAGTTGTTAATTGCTTTAATCTGATCGGGGTTGACTTCAATCCCACGGTAAGTGACCATGTAGCTTAAAAACTTACTTGAGCCAATGCCAAAAGAATATTTGGAAGCATTGAGGTGCAGTTTGTGCCTCCTTAATATTTCAAAAACATCCCCAAGGTCTCCCATATACTTGGACACCACCTTACTCTTCACTACCATATCATCTATATAAACCTCAATATTTTTGCCCAGTTGGGGCTCAAACATCCTCGTCATCATCCTCTGATAGGTAGACTCTGCATTCTTTAATCCAAAAGGCATCACCTTGTAGTGGTAATTTCCAATAGGAGTAATAAAAGTTGTTTCTCCTGATCACCCAAAGCCAATGGTATTTGATGGTACCCTTGAAAGGCATTTAAGAAGCTCATCTGAGGATGGCCTACAGTTGCATCAACTAACCGATCTATCTGAGGCATAGGGAAGGGGTCTTTTGGGCAGGTCTTGTTCAAGTCTATAAAGTCCACACATACTCTCCACTTTCCACTCTTCTTTTTCACCACTATAGTATTGGCTAGCCACTCAGGGTAAAACGCCTCTTTAATAGTCCCGGCCTACTTAAGCTTGATCATTTCATCCTTGACAGCATCAGAATGGTCCTTAGATGAGCACCGAGGTGGTTGCTTTTTGGGGATGATGGACAGATTGAAATTCAAATGATGGTAGATGAAGTTTGGATCCACCCCAGGAGCCTCGTAAGTACTCCATACAAACACGTCATTATTCCTCTTGAGAAACACAATCAGCTTTTCCTTCTCTCGAGGAGGTAGTTGGGCTCCGACTTGAAAAAACTTTTCCAAATCATCATCAATAACAATTTTCTCTAACTTCTCACACTTTACCCCTTTTGACACCACGTCCGTAAATAACACCAGAGTCCTTGATTGCTATAAGCCCTTCTCAGCAAAGGCCGATGACTCAACTCCTGGTTGATGCATTATTATAGCCACCAAGCACTTCCTAGCCACGGACTAGCTCCCAACCGGCTCCTTAATCTGGTTCCCGGACAGATAGTTCACTTTTAAATGCAAAGTGGAAGAAATGGCTCCTAGGACATGAAGCTAGGGTCTAGCTACAATGACCATGTAGGGAGAATAAGCATCCACTACAATGAAGTTCACCTCTACCACCTCTGATCCTGCTTGCACGGGTAGTCAAATTTGGCCCTTTGGAACAACAACTTTCCCGTCAAAGCCTAACAAAGGTGAATCACAAGCTGTCAAATCCTCAAGTTTCAAGTTTAATCCTTTGTACAAATTAGAGTACATAGTCTCTGCCCTGCTGCCCTGATCCACCAACACCCTCTTCACATCATACCCCCCTATCCTGAGGGTAACCACCAGGGCATCATCATGTGGCTATATGGTCCTAACCTTGTCCTCATCTGAGAAACTCAGTGTTAGTCACATCTTCATCCTAGCCTTCTTCGACTCAGGGTTAAAATCCTCGGCAAGTGGTCAAGCTACAAACATCACTCTAAAGGGGTGAAAACTAGTTCTCCCTAGAGCAGCGAAGATGACATTAATTGTGCCCAAAGGTGGCCTTGAAGAAGTATCTCTTTGAGATTTGGATCCTACTTGGCCGCTTTGTCCGTTAGGCTGATATAGAAATTGCTTTAACTTTCCATCTTTGACCAGTTGTTCCAGATGATTTCACAAAATTCTGTAATCTTTTGTGGTGTGTCCTCGCTCTTGGAGGTATTGACAATGAAGGCTTTGATTGTGCTTCATTGAATCTCCTCCCATTTTGTTTGGCCATTTAAAGTATGGCTCATTCTTAATCTTTTCCAAGACTTGATGCATTGGTTCCCTGAACACTGTGCCAACCACTCGGGTAGCAGTAGACCCTGACTGCTCAGCAAGGTCTTTATTATTGTATCTGTCCGACTTGAAATCCATCCTATCCTGAGGGATAAACTTAGCCTTCCCTTTCCTTTGCCTATGGTCTTCCTCGACCCATTTATACTCGTCAATACGGTCCATGAGCTGACGTACACTCCTTATAGGCTTTTTAGTCAATGACTTTCTCAAATCATGCTCAGTAGGTAGGCCGACCTTGAAAGTCCTTATGGCCACATCATCAAAGTCCCTATCAATCCTATTGAACATCTTCCAGTATCTATCTGAGTATGTTTTCAGGGTTTCCCCTTCTCGCATGGTCATAGACAACAAGGATTCTAAGGGCTGAAGAACCCTACTGCAAGTCATAAATCGGGCCCTGAATGCCCTAGTGAGCTCCTTAAAGGAGCTAATAGAACCTTTCCTTAGACTATAGAACCATCTCATTGCCATAGGCCCCAGACTGGATGGGAACACCTTGCACATCAAGGCCTTGTTCCTGGAGTGAACGGCCATTCTCTTGTAGAAGTGGCTTACTTGTTCTACAAAGTTTGTTCGACTATTGTATATGGTGAATGTTGGCTGAGCAAACCGTCGAGGAAGTTTTCCTCCTTCGATTTTGCGTGTGAAAGGTGATCTGGAAATTTGGTTGAACGCTTTGCTCATAGTGTCATTTCCTAGGCCTTTGCTAGGCGAGCCTCTATCCTTGCACTTATAGGGGCTATCCTCATCACATGAGAAAGACTAACTACCATATTTACCGTCATCAAAGGAGGAGCCAGAATTGGAAGGAGTTTGTCTTTGTCCCTTGCGGTGCAACTTCTTCCTCAAGTGATCAATCTCCAATTGCATGGCTCTGGTATTCTCCTCATGAGAGATGTGGCTCCCACCTCATGACTAGCTCTTGCTAGTATGAGTAGTATGCACACTAACTTCTCGGTCCCTTCTCTGCTCAAGATTGACAAAATGATCTTGACGTTGGGACCTTATAGATTCCTCCCAATTCGAACCTGAACCTACCATAATTGAACGTTAAACTCACCATAACACAAGAATTTCCCACAGACGGCACCACTTGTAAGGCCTCAATTTGGTTCCTAAGCCCGAAAGGTAAAAGGATCTAGGTCCAAAGAGCCCAATACAATGAATTTATAGAGAGTGGGTTAAAAAACTAGGCTCTAATAAGTTGGATAACAATTATAATGGATCCATATGACAATAAAGTAAAGATAGACTGGTTTTATCTAAAGGAAATCATCCTTGGCATAATCTGAGGAGATCAGCTCTTGTATATATCTTTTGAATTTAATTACAAGCACGTTCTTGTTGCTACAGTATTTTTCTCTTAGTTCTTCAATCCCTTTTCCTTAGGGTCTTCTTTCTATTTTATACTATCTTTCTTCTTTCATCTCTACCCTCCACGTGTAGATTAGATTACTGGTGTTGATCATTGTCCCATCAGCACATTCCTGAAGTCTTTGGGAGTAGTTGTAAAGCTGAAAATTGCTGTTCAAGTATCACTTCCTCATTAATGCAGCCAGAGAGTTAGCTACAGAGCATTCAATGTGGTCGTAACAGCTTTCTCTTAGATATTTCATAACTTTCCTCTGTCCTGTGCTTTCATGATGTATATCCTTATCAATAGAATCTCCTGGAACATTACTTTTGGATGGCAGACCGCATCTTCTAACCTCTGCTTCGCTCAGTCGAGGAAGCATCCCTCCTCGGCCCACCTTCTCGAACCATCATGACCAAACCCCTTCGTTTATTCATTAATTCCGACCTCTATAACAACGTTTATCCATTCTCGGACTACTAGGCATCCTCGAACCGAGTCCCTAGCCCAATATATACTACTGGGCCTATCATCCCTACAAAAACAATTACAGGTTTTATAAATATACTTTTTTTTTAGAAGAGTATAAATATACATTAATATTGAAACAATGAAAAGATTTGATTTTTATTTTTTATTTTTCAAGAAGAATCTCTATTGTTTGAGTAATTAAGAGTGTGTAAAAGTCCACGGAAATACATAATATAATAACAATATGGCTAAAATGCAAAACACACCCTCTATGTTTCACTAAAATTCTCTTCAGTCATCTAACTTTGCTTTCGTTCATTTAAGTCCTTTAACTTTCAAATTTATTCAATTAAAGGTTTTCTATCAACTTTTGTTATATGTTGTGGTTAATTTTCCAATTTTTTAAATTTTTCTTCAAAATATTTTTATTAAAAATGTTCAATTAATGATTCAAAAATATTTTCTAGATTTTTTTTTTCAAAAAATTTTAGCAAAATTTGACGGAAATGCCTTAATTGATAAATATGAAACTTAGAGGATTGAAATTAATGAAAAAAAAGTTCGATGACTAAAATAAATTTTGAAGAAACCTAGAGAGTAAATTTTGCATTTTAGCCTAACATTTTTTTATAACAAAGCAAAACGCATGAAGCAAAAATCACATCCTTTGCAACCATTTGGATGAACTTTCCTTCGTAATTAAGGGTTGATGATGCCAGTTTTCTCTAAAGGTAAAGAATTTTTTTTTTCTTCAGATTCTCTGTTACAATTTTTTCTTTTTTAGATTTTAGTTCAATTTTTTTTAAGCTTTTTCTTTTTACTTGAAAGCGATGTTATGAATACTGTCTTGGATCCTGTCTCGATTTGTTTAGTGAAATGGAATATTTCGGTACCGATCTATTTTGACGTACCCTTTCAGGGTGTTTTGGGGTTTCTAAAAAAAATTAAAAAAATATATATTTATATTTTCTTATACAACATAAAATTATTGATCCAAATAAGTAAACTTCAAATAAAACAAATCGTTTAGTTTTTCTTTTTTGACACTCAAATCATTTAGTTATTACATAACAATTATTGTTTTAGAATATTAAAACATAAATATGTAATTAAATAATGAAAAACAACAACCAAAAATAGTACAATAAGAGTGTATATATGTATATCAAGGGAGTCAATACCGTATAGGAAGCCATTTCGGTTTAGTTAAAGAAGTGAAATATTTCGATACCGGTTAATTTCGGTGTACCGTTTTGAAATTACTGCTAATTATATATATAATTATTTAAAATGATAAATTTATATTTTATATATTTTTATTTTTAGAGTACATATGTAACCTATTGAATCAATCAATCAATCAATAATAATAATAATAATAATAATGGTAATCTATGATGGGTCCGGTTAATGTGTGCCCTAAGGGCACACATTAAACTATCAATTTTTGGAAATATTTTCTTGGGAATTGAAAAACTTGTCAATACATTTCAATTTCCGAGAAATTTTTTTCCAAAAATGAGAATTAGTGTGTGCCCTTAGGATACATTGGAAAAATCTATCTATGATTTCAAAACTTTTTTTTTTTTTTTTTTTTTTTTTGAGAATCTATGATTTCAAAACTTAAAAAACCAATAATATATATATATGAAAATATGGAACCTTTATTATAATAGATGAATATAAGTACATTGATATGAGAATGGTATAGAGGGAACCATTTACGAGGACTTGAATCACCTGAGTGAAAGGCTGAAAGCTTGCCTCATGGCCATCTGTCCAAGGCTTTAACCCATATGTCTTTGCACTTGGTTACATGACCATGTGGGGGTAAAGAGTGAAGATAAAGACAAAGTCCTCTCACTTCCCATCTCAACTTAAATTTCCATCAGAAATTCATGTGGGGTGAAAACCAAAAGGTGAAATGGAAAAAAGAGAAGAGGCTTGACAGATGTGTTGGTGAGAGCGAGACCAAGAAGAAGAAGAAGCAAAAGTAGCAGCAATGGTGTTTTGCAGCAACAAAGTCTGCTAAATCTGGTTTTACAAAACCCTCTTCTTCTTACTCTACTTCTTTTCAACCCTCTTGTTTCCCAAAAATTTGCAAAGAAATCAAAACTTCTGTTTCGCTTCGGTATCCAATTACTGGCCGAAACCCTCTTCTTCTTTTTTTTTTTTTTTTGCTTGAAAATGGATCAAATAATTTTATTTTATTTTATTTTATTTGAGGGTGTTCCTAATTTTGATTGAGGATGTTCCTAATTTTTTTTTAGAGGGTAAACAAATAAAAAAAATTTAATTATTATATATAATTTTTTTTTTCAGGTCAAGGTGTTCCTGGGAACACCCTAACATGAACGTGGCGTCACCACTGTATGGTTTCCATCTAGAAACAAAACTTCAAACATGTGGGGAGCAAATCACCATGTAGCCTTAATGTTTAAACCAAATATATTAACCATTTAAAATAAAATAAAAATTGAGTTGCAATCTAAATTAAGTGAGATTCACCTCTTGCATTTTGCATTCAAAATTGCTGGGCACTGATTTAAAGAATTTCGTGGAAAAAAGAGTTTGAATCTAAAGTGAAGAGGAAGAAAAAGAAACGTTTGTTATAATTTTGAGAACTGCTGAAAGATGATTTATAGAGCGCTTAATGAATTAAGATCATAATCTTGCATTTTGTTTGATCATTTGCTAGGAACTAACTCAAAAAAGAATTTAGAAGAGGAAAAAGAGTTTGAATCTCTTCAGCTGGATAAAAGACTTGCTCTGGTGATAAAAGTGCGCATTAAAGGAAATTTATTTGTAGATGATTTTCATAAATTTTGTGAGATTTTTTAAAATGGTGGAATTTATAGTGCGCATTTAAGAGCATTTTTTTTAATTATAATTTATTATTGACACAAGGCAGAAATATTAACATGTATAAATAATTGTATGTAATGTTGTGTTATTTTTTTTCCTATCATACCAAATAGTTGAAGGAAGTTACAAAGAAAATGACATGTGTCATTGTTATATGCATTAGTGGCTATGTGTTATCATTTTGTGCATCCATCAATTTTGAGATTCAACTCAAGAATTTTTTTTTTTTTTTTGAGAAGAAGATTCAACTCAAGATTGAATTACAATAGATTCTAATAGGTTTTGATGGTTTTTAGACCTTAAAATACAATTGATTTAACCTAGGTAATTAGCCAAGTTGTTACTTAGTCCAATTTAATAAATCTAGGTTATCACAATCACAAAGATCATATCATACAAAGCAGCGGAAAGATAAATAACACAAGATATGATCACCCAGGAAACCAAACCAGTAAAAACCTAGGAAGGATTTGACCTAGCTATCCTCAAGGTAAACTTGAATCCACTATCTTGAAAGAATCGAAGTTCATACAATAAGACTTCCAAGCCCCCACGCTCGACTTCTTATTGCTACCAACCAGTAAAACTTGCTGACACGACCACGTACAAGTTCCGAATCCACGGACTTCTTCTTTCTTGGATTTACCACCAGATATAAGCACACCCGCTTGTGTTTTCTTTAAGCTTCAATGGCAACAGCCGAGTTGATCATCAAGTTGTAGATAAATCTTCTCCTTGAAAACCCTAAGTTTGTGTAAAGGAAAGCTCCTCTAGATTTCATAAGAGATTTACACAAACCGCAATATGAGCAACACTAAAACGTGGCTAGGGTTTGCCTTTTATACTTAGGACAAATTAGAAAACCCTAAAACGTTTTAAAACAACTAGGGCTGAGTTGGAAAATCTGCAGAAAAAAAACATTCTGCCCGAGTTTCGATTGATCGAGCCTAAGCTTCGATTGATCGAGCCAGGTCGAAATGCATAAAAATTTTCTACATTAGCTTGATTCCAACTTTACATAAATGCAAAACTTTGAGCAAGACTAAAACACTTCTAAACACATTGTTTTGATCATGGTTTGCCAACAATACATATTAGAGTTCTAAATACATAAATACCTAAGTCTTTAGAACCTAACAGGTTTGTCATAAGATAAATGGATATCCATAATAAACAATATGAGAGTTTAATTAAAAAAATATATATATTCTATAGATGAACAAAAATATTCTCTAAATTCAATAACTTATAGCCATACAAATTTTCTAAACCTTTTAAAATAATAATAATAAAGATGGGTTATAAACAAAGAGAGACTTACATGATAATTAGATCAATGGATTTAAATACAAAGTTTTACTGCCCTAGGGCTCGTGCGAAACCTAAGTGGCTAGTAGAAGACGTGCCTACTTTCTGAGTTAGGCTTCTGTTTCTTTCATCGTTTCTGATCAGGAGGATGTGGCAAGCACTACTGTGAGGATACTATGGAGAATCTCTCGGCTATGTGGGAAACCTTCTCTCTATTTGAATCTGAAGGAAGCAAGTATCAGGTGTGTGAGAGTGGTGTGGAGGGACCATACTTATTAGCGGCTCGGTTCTTTATGGGAAGAGTTCTAAGCATGGAAGCAATTGCTAGAACTTTTAAGTTGCTTTGGCACATTAAGAAGGGCTTTGAGGTGAAGGACATGGGAAATCACTATGTTTTATTTGTTTTCATGGAGGAATTCGATGTTGAGAAAGTTCTAACGGGTAAGCCATGGTCCTTTGATAAATATTTGGTTGCGTTAAAGAGAGTCATGAGACCGATAGAGGTGAAAGGTCTGAATTTCGATAAAGCGAGTTTCTGGGTTCAAGTCCATGATCTCCTGTTAGGTAGCCTGAATATGAGAACTGCTTCCAATATCATTTTGTCAGCAAGAGAGGTGGTTTCGGGTTCAAGTGATGCTGAGGAGTTTGAAAGAGGTAACTACATGCAAGTCTGGGTGTCTATTGATATTACAAAACCCTAAGTAGAGGCAGAAAGGTTGAGTTTGGTAAGGTGAGTTGGGTTAGTTTCAAATACGAGTGCTTGCCCAATTTATGTTACTAGTGCAAGCGTCTTACTCACCATGATAGGGATTGCTTGCTATGGCAGAATAGAAAAGGGTCTATGATGGAAATGAATCAACAGTTTGGACCATGGTTGCGAGCTAGTACTCCGAATCGGCCAAGAGAACAATTGTACGGGTTGCAGGATATGAGGAAGAAGTTAAGGGGGGATATGAGAGAAACTCACCCATGAGAATGAGGGAGGGGTTGGATCTAGTTGGAGTGCAAATTGATTAGAGGACTGAGAATGAAGAAAGGTAGCAAGATCCATTTGACAGGGAAGAACAAGTAGTTCAGGCATTGGTGCAGGAAATTCGGATTGAGGTGGATATGGACTGGGGAAAGGGCTGTTTGACAGATCAGACTATGAACTCTTCTCCACAATCTTTTCAAGCTCAGTTGGATGACATTGATGGAGAGTTGTCAAGATACGACCAAGTGGAAGTTGGATTAAAGGCCTCACAAGGTGGGGTGGGTTCTAGGATGGTGGGTTCAACCCTCTTTCTGAAAAACTTATTCACACAGGAGAAGCCAACTTTACCTAACTTGACTCTTCCTAGGTTTACTCGAGTTCCTAAAAATCCAGTGTGGCCCATGAACCTTTGGAATTGGTTTTGTCTAAATGTTTAAGGAAGGATGTTGATAAGGATTCAGAGGAAGCAAATGAGCGGTGTAAGAAACGGGCAGCTTATTCTATTGATTTAACGATGGAGGCTGATGGTCAATCCCGCCGACAGCCATTAAACTCTTAGCATGGAACTGCCGAAGGCTTGGGAACCATTGTGCAATTCAGGAGCTTGTTGATATTGTACAAACTCAAGATCCCGTGATTGTGTTTTTATCAGAAACATGGTCATCTAGAAAGCATATGTTATGGGTCCGAGATAGGATACAGTTTGATGGTTGTTTTACGGTTCCAACGGATGGCAGATGAGGGGGTTTGGCCCTTCTATCGAAAAAAGAGGCCGGGATAGAACCAGCGCTTAGTAAGCGACGGCGACAGCCCGGTTGGAGCTATGAAGCTTACCTTTTAGAGAAAGGGAAAAGGGCTTTTTCAGCTTGCTAACTAGGGTTGGCAGCTAAATTCAGTCTTCGGGACCCCATAACATAAGAAAGTCGTGGAGTGCATAAGCCCCCTTAGAGATACGGGCGACTTTCTTATGGTAGTAATTGCGAATGAGGGTGGATAGTTTTTCGGGTTACCATATTGACTCTATTATACATGGTGGTTCAGAACGTGCCTGGAGATTGACTGTGATGGTTTTTAGACCCCTTAAAAACAATTGATTTAACCTAGGTAATTAGCCAAATTGTTACTTAGTCCAATTTAACAAATCTAGGTTATCATAATTATAGAGATCATATCATGCAAAGCAACGGAAAGATAAATAACACAAAGATATGATCACCCAGGAAACCAAACCGGTAAAAACCTGGGGACGATTTGACCTAGCTATCCTCAAGGTAAACTTGAATCCACTATCTTGAAAGAATCGAAGTTCATACAATAAGACTTACAAGCCCCCATGCTCGACTTCTTATTGCTACCCACCAGTAGAACTTACTGACACGACCATGTGCAAACTCCGAATCCATGGACTCCTTCTTTCTTGGATTCACCACCAGATACAAGCACACCTACTTGTGTTTCTTTAAACTTCAATGGCAGCAATCGAGTTGATCATCAAGGTGTAGATAAAATCTCCTTCTTGAAAACCCTAAGTTTGTGTAAAGGAAAGCTCCTCTAGATCTCACAAGAGATTTACACAAACAGCAATATGAGCAACAATACAACTCTTAAGCAACCAAGACTTTAGAGAGGTTTGGGTACAAAACCCTAAAACCAAAAGAGGCACAAGAGGCACTCTAATCTCTCTCTCTTTTTTCTCAAAAACGTGGCTTAGGGTTTCCTTTATATAGTGGGAGAAGTAGATCTGAAACCCTAATCCTTAATGGGCTTAAGCTGTTGTTTGGGCCGACTTAAAATTCTGCAGATACGATTTTTGATTGATCGAGCCTGTTCTTCGATCGATCGAACCAGGCAGAATATGAAGTCTTCTTCCTGCAGCTTGTATGTTCTTGAATCTTAACTTGAATCACCTTAAGTATTGTCTAATAAAACCTATAGACTCTAAGATCTATATCTAGACAAATTTGTGTTCATGATTTGCCAATTGTTCTAAACATTTAGAACCTAACAAACTCTCCCTTTGACAATTCGTGACAAAACTTTCATACAAAATGAAATGCTCAAATACAAGAACAACCCAATACAATAAAATGCCCATTACAACAAATTCAACCTAACTACTATCCATCAGTTGCAAGTGTAGACAGCAGCTCAATTGAATCAACTTGTATATTTCCTGAAACACTAAACAAAACGCATAAACGCATGTGTGGAAAATACAAGTAAAGAAAAATAAATTCTTGATTTCACATAACACAAAATAAAGACATATACCAATGAAGAACTCATAAATATCAATAAGAAGTGAAACAAGAAACAAATATATCAAAATAAATTCTAACTCTCCCCCTAAGTTAGATACATCAAAAAGTTTTTATATTCTCCCCCTAAACAAAACAAACAGGTCATCTATGTCTCCCCCTTTTTGTCACGTATTGACAAAGACTACCTAATCAGAAGGTAGACAGAAAACATACGCAACAGAGTAAGAGAAAATAGAGACAACTCCCCCTAAGAATCATAAAGGTTAAAAAAAATTCTCCCCTTATAAAAATAGGAAAAACAAAACAAGTTTTGGGAAAAAATAAAGGGGTTGGGGATAAATAAAAAGACACAAACCAAGTTTAAAAAAACTAAGTTGAGGATACACATGAAGAAAAAATATTCTCTCTTTCAATAAAATGCAAACATGGCATTATGTGACCCATAAACAGTTGCATGAATAGAGAAAATATTTGCACATTGATTATCCATCATATCTCTTAAGAAAATAATTTTCTACAATTCACACATAAAAATAGCATATACTAGAAAGTATATAATTCAAAAATTAATCAATCAATTTTTAAATCAAGTTGAGTACCCAATTTAGCAAAGTGTATGCATGTTATGTGTGAAAACAATGAGAGATATGACTGCAAAACTACAAGATGGATACAAAAACAATGCAATGCATGTGAATCCTAAACATAAATGATGCATAAAAAAAATTTGGTCAAAAACTCAGAAACTCCTCAAAGCATAGTATTTCATGAATAAAATGCATGAGTATGAGATTAATTTTTTTTCAAAAACACTTGAATTCAACCCAGATCTTCCAAAAACAAGTTTTTCAACCAATTGTGCTCAAAAACTCAAACATTAAGCACATTTTGCATCAAAATCAAGGAACTTTAATCTTGGATTGCCACAACAAGATCACACACAATATAATGTACCAAGTTTAGCAAAGAGTAACTTGTGTAGTGTGTGCAACTAGCAAAAACTTGAAAAACATGTGAGGTGATATATAAATAGAAATCAATCACAATTTCTACAAAATTCATCACATAGAATTTGAAAGAGACTATCACCGAAAGAGTTACATCATATAACTCCCACATCTCCTAGAAAACAAGCTTGCAATCATGTAAGTTTCTTGATTTGCCTCATATTGTACACACCAATTTTTATTTGATCAAAAACTTATTAAAATAGCCGGGATAATGTATACACCAATTTTATTTGTTTGATTTAACATTAAGTTCAATAATGTACACACCAATTTCAACATTTAAACCAAGGCTACTCCTTATATTCTTTTTGTGCATGTGTTACACTTTCTTGAGCACAAAATCTTACGATATACACTAAGGTGTTCATGATTGACTAGTAAACAGTGGTGAGATGGTTATTTATGCCTTTCTCAAAAGGTTCAAGTCCGACAGTCAAAGACATGTGACTTCAAGATCAAGACAAAGTGATCAAAAACTATAAACATTTCCCACACAACATGCACTACAAAGTTTCAACTAGTCAAGTGCAATAAATAAGTTCATCAAAGCTAAACAAGGTACATAAACATGTTATGTAAAGATAATATGGTCAATCCTTGATTATAAATCCAAGATGTGAAATACAAAACACAAAAAAAAAAAAAAAAAAAACACTTTTTGGTTTTTAAAATATTTATGACCAAAAACAAAAAAACACACATTATGCTAAATGAACAATGCAAATGTAATGCATGACAGTGCTTAACTAAGCTATAGAGGGTACACAAACAAGAAATATCAATTTCTTAATTAACCCTCGAGTATATGTACAGACTAGTACATACTCATACAAAATCAAAAATAGTTTAGCACTTATATAACACATACTATTCAAGTTTCTTCACAATGTCAAGCATGTTCCAAATCAAGAGAGATATCATAATTCATGTAATCCTCAAGAAAAATAAAACAAGACTCAAAATAAAATATTTTTGTCTTTTTGAAAAATTTTCAATGTTTTTGGATTTAAAAAAAAAAAATTCTAAAAGAAACAAAATAACCAAAAACAGAAACAAGGCATGTCCACAAACAATTGAAAGAATTAAATTAGGGACAAGTCAGCAACACTCACCTTGGAGAATCTTTTCTCACCCATATAGCACGAGTCTTCGGCTTTGTAGGTGAAAATCCATGAGAAGCAGAGTGTATTTGAGGAATTACACCAATCTTCTGAGAAAGACTAAAATCCTGCAAATTCCTTTCACAATCCAACAAGCTCAAATTTTTCAAAAGAATATGAAACAATTTATATGGACTTATGGCAGGAGAAATATTATCACAAATCCTAGATTGAAACACAGAATGCTTAAATTTCAATTTATGACAATTAGGATGAATGTGACCACGGACACCACAAAAGTGGTAGACAGGAACAAATTTAGGAACATCAGCATTCCTAGTGGGGTTTCCAGTCACAGGTTTTGGTTCTTGCTTCAACAAAAAACAATTTGGTCTAATATGACCAACAACACCACAAAGGTGACAGGCAGACACAAAAACAGATTTATTATGCTCTCTAACAATAGGTTTAGACATAGGTTTAGAAACATCAGCGTCAACATCAGAATTTTTACCTTTGTCTAACCTAGCAAAATAAGTCTTTTCTTTATTATTCCTTTTGAAAGGAGGGATATAAACTTTCTCAGTTTTAGGCTTAAGAGAAACAGAAACACTTCTGTTATCAACAACAAGCTTGGTACTAGTCAAATTTTCAATTTTAGCTTTAGATTCAACTAACTCTTGTTCCAAGCTTTTCATCTTCTCATCTTGAGAGGAAATTTGATTTCTCAAAAATTCATTCTTTTTATTAGATTCATCTAATCTAACAATCATTTCCTCTTTTTCAAGATTAGTCAATTTTAACTCTTCCTTGAATTTCTTAGCAATTTCATAGATTTCAATAATTCCATACGAAGAGTTTCACAGGCATAAATAAAATCAACAGAAGCATGAGCAGAAATATGATCAGAAAGACACTTCAAATTATCCATGACAACAGGAGTCAAGGATCAGCTCTTAGATCAAAAGATCTAAAATAAAAGAGCAACCCGCTCTGATACCACTTAATGGTTTTTAGACCCCTTAAAAACAATTGATTTAACCTAGGTAATTAACCAAGTTGTTACTTAGTCCAATTTAACAAATCTAGGTTATCACAATTACAGAGATCATATCATGCAAAGCAACAGAAAGATAAATAACACAAAGATATGATCACCTAGGAAACCAAACCAGTAAAAACCTGGGGAGGATTTGACCTAGCTATCCTCAAGGTAAACTTGAATCCACTATCTCGAAAGAATCAAAGTTCATACAATAGGACTTACAAGCCCCCACGCTCGACTTCTTATTGCTACCCACCAGTAGAACTTACTGACACGACCACGTGCAAGTTCCAAATCCACTGACTCATTCTTTCTTGGATTCACCACCAAATACAAGCACACCCGCTTGTGTTTCTTTAAGCTTCAATGGCAGCAACCAAGTTGATCATCAAGGTGTAGATAAAATCTCCTCCTTGAAAACCCTAAGTTTATGTAAATGAAAGCTCCTCTAGATCTCACAAGAGATTTACACAAACAGCAATATGAGCAACAATACAACTCTCAAGCAACCAAGACTTTAGAGAGGTTTGGGTACAAAACCCTAAAACCAAAAGAGGCACAAGAGGCACTCTAATCTCTCTCTCTTTTTTCTCAAAAACGTGGCTTAGGGTTTCTTTTATATAGTGGGAGAAGTAGATCTGAAACCCTAAACCTTAATGGGCTTAAGCTGCTGTTTGGGCCGACTTAAAATTCTGCAAATACGATTTTCGATTGATCGAGTCTGCTCTTCGATCGATCGAACCAGGCAGAATATGAAGTCTTCTTCTTGTAGCTTGTATGTTCTTGAATCTTAACTTGAATCACCTTGAGCATTGTCTAATAAAACCTATAGACTCTAAAATCTATATCTAGACAAATTTGTGTTCACGATTTGCCAATTGTTCTAAACATTTAGAACCTAACAGACTGGATTCTATGGTGAGCCTAAGGCAAGTCGCGGGAGTGAGGGGTGGAATATGCTCTGAATGTTGAGTTCAAAGCCTAAGCTTCTGTGGTGTTGCTTTGGTGACTTTAATGAATTGCTTGAGGTACAGGATAAGAAAGGTGGGGCATCGAGGGCTCATAATTTGATGGAAAAATTTCGTGATGTTTTTGAATTTTGTGGTTTTGTTGATCTGGGTTATTCTGGTCCGGATTTTACTTGGTGAGGGAGATGAAAGGGCGAGATGATTTAGGAGAGACTAGATAGGGGTGTTGCGAATTATGAGTGGTTGACTAAATTTCCCACGGGTAGGGTAAGGCATTTAAATTGCTTTACTTCGGATCATCGTCCCATTCTTTTGTCATTGGATGTAGGTGGGGAGCGTCACAAGTGGCGTTGAAAACCATTTAGATCTGAAGCTATGTGGGTGTTAGATTTAGGGTGCAGAGACACTATTACTCGAGCTTGGGATTACTTCCCTGGTGGCACTCCTATGTTTGTTATGGCTATGAAATTGAAAAGGTGTAAACAAAGGTTGAAAGCATGGAGTCAAGACCATTTTGGGCATGTGCAGAGCAGCATAAAGCAAACTAAGGATCAGTTTTGGAGGGCTAAGGATGTCTCAGTCAAATTTGGAAATTGTGATGAGGTTGATAGGTTGAAAAAGGAGTTACATGCTTTATATGACAAAGAAGAAAAAATGTGGCAACAAAGGTCTTGTATACAATGGTTGAAGAATGGGGATTAGAATACTTGTTTTTTTCATGGGTCTGCAACACAGAGGAAAAGGCAGAATTTCATTAAAGGGTTGTGGGATGCGTAGGGAGTGTTGCAAGAGGATGAAGGGGCTATTTTGGCCCTCCTTATTGAGTATTATTCTCAACTTTTCACTTCTTCTAATCTGTATGATTTAGATCGCATCTTGGACGAAGTTCAAATAGTGGTTACTAATGAGATGAGAGCAAAGCTAGGAAAACCCTATACTAGTGAGGAGGTTGGAGAAGCAATAAGGCAGATGGTACCACTTAAAACTCCAGGACTGGATGGTATGCCTCCACTGTTCTATCAAACATACTAGACAAATGTAGGTATGGATGTTACTCAGGCTATGCTGTCTAGTTTAAATTCGGGGTCTGTTCTTAAATCTATTAACCATACCTTTATCACGTTAATCCCTAAAGTCCAAAACCTGAAAAAAGTTTCTGAATTTTGACCTATAAGTCTCTGCAATGTGATCTATAAAATAATTAGTAAGGTGTTAGCAAATCATCTTAAGCCTATGCCTCATTCCATAATTTCAAAAACTCAAAGTGCTTTTATTGCAAACAGATTGGTTACGGATAATATCTTAATTGCTTTTGAGTCCTTACATCATATGAAGACTAATTGTACAGGGAAAAAAGGATTTATGGCTATGAAGTTGGATATGAGCAAAGCATATGATAGGGTGGAATGGTGTTTTCTTGAGCGAATCCTGCTCAAATTGGGATTCCAAGAGTCATGGGTGGACCACAGTTTCGTATTCTATTCTTGTGAATGGTGAACCAAAGGGTATGATCACACCTTTGAGGGGTTTGAGGCAAGGGGACCCTCTTTCTCCTTATTTATTCCTGTTTTGTGCGAAGGGATTAAATGCTTTGTTATGTAGTGCAACAGCCCGAGGAGAAATTCATGGGTTTTCTATCTGTAGAAATGGACCTAAACTAACCCATTTATTTTTTGCCGATGATTGCTTGATTTTTTGCATATCTACCTTAGAGGAATGCCACAAAATATAGGATTTGCTTGGGTACTATGAAGTGGCATCAAGTCAAATGATCAATAAGGAGAAAATGACTCTCTTCTTTAGCAAAAATACAGATGAGCCGTCTTAGGAGGCTATCAAAGTGGCATTATAGGTTCTGGCTATTCGTCACTATGAAAAATATTTGGGGCTTCCTTCTTTTGTTGGTAAGGAATAGGACAGCTTGTTTTACTTAGATCAAAGAAAGAATATGGGCTCGAATGCAAGGTTGGAAGGAGACGCTTCTGTCTTAGGCAGGGAAGGAGGTCATGATCAAAGTTGTGGTTCAATCTATCCCAGATTATTCTATGAGTGTTTTTAAACTACTGATGGGCTTACGCAAGGATATTGAAGCAATGATATAGAAGTTTTGGTGGGGTAATGGTGAAACAAAGAAAATTCATTGGGTTAAGTGGAGTTCCCTTTGCTCTTCCATATCAATTGGATGTATGGGGTTTCGGGACTTTCAAAAGTTCAATAATGCTATGTTGGCTAAGTAGGTTTGGCGCTTAATTCACAATAAAGATACTCTTGTGTATAAAGTTTTTAGTGCCAAATATTTTCCTAAAGGTAGTGTTCTTGATGCACTTGTCCATCTGAAGAGTTCTTATGCGTGGAAGAGTATTTTGCAGGCACGTGAGGTAATCCACAAGGGAGCAATTTGGAGGAATGGGAATGGAGAAGCAATCAATGTTTGGGATCATCAGTGGCTGCCTGAACCAAGATAATACGATCGTGTCCCCTAGAGTTGGTTCTCCTGTGGTTCGGGTTTGTGAGTTTGTTTTATCCAAACTCTAGGATTTAGGACCCAGGTAAATTGGCTAGCTGTTTTCTATCTTGGGAAGCCGAGAGGGAGGGGGGGGGGGGGGGGGGGTGGTTGGGGTGGGGTGTGTGTGGGGTGTGGGGGATATATGTGGGTGAGGATGAGGCAAACGATGTTTTGATTTGGCTGTTATCTCCACCTGGGAACTATAGCATGTGGAGTGCATACCGTATGCTTATGGAAGCTAAAACTTCTGCTTTGTTGAGCTCCTCTTCTCCGATGTCCACGCATAGAATTTGGAAGAAGATTTGGAAGCTTAAATTTCCAAATAAGATTCGCCATTTCCTGTGGAGAGCTGCGAAAGATTCTTTTCCTACCAAGCAAAATTTGAGACTTCGGCATATTCCAATCGACGATACTTGTGATGGTTGTAGTGACCAATCGGAGTCCCTCATGCACTGTTTATGGCTTTGTGATCAGGCACGGTCAGTGTGGTTGTTCGATCCAAGTTTCTTTTTCTTAACTCAGAAGAATTGTAGGTCTTTTTTGGAGATTTTGGTGACTTTGTTCAGTGCTGGGTCGGGATTTCGGTGTGCTTTGTTTGCCATGATTGCTTGGTTCTTGTGGGAGAGAAGGAATAGGATGAGAGAACGACAACGAACCTGGCAGTTTCATGAGGTTGGTGATAAAGCTAAGGAATTGGTTTAGGAGTTCTGGGATGTCCATTATAAGGAGACGCCAATCCTTGTTCGTCAACCTCTAGTTCGATGGTCACTTCCTTCAGCTGCGTGATACAAAGTTAATTTTGATGCGGCAATTGTAGAAGGTACAAACCGAGTTGGGATAGGAGTGGTGTGCAAGGATTATGAAGGTAACGTAATGGCTGCCTTGAGTTAGAGAATGGAGCTGGTCCAGTCGGTGGAGATGGCAGAGGCGCTTGCTGCAAGAAAAGCAGTAGTGTTTGCAAGGGAACTGAGTTTTTCCGAAGTGATAATTGAAGGTGACTGTCTTTGTGTTATATAGGATTTGCAGGATTCAGACTGTTGCTATACTCTATTTGGCTGCATTATAGATGAGACTAAGAGGCTGGGAAGTCTGTTGCGGTGTTGTCAATTTTAGCATGTATGGCGGGATGGGAATAGATTGGCTCATGGCCTTGCTAGACGAGTAGCTTTAGTTGCAGATACTGATGTTTGGGTAGAGGATTTACCTAGTGATTTGGATGTTGTATTCCAATTGGATTTACCTTGATTTTTTTAATAATATCTCACTTACTTTTCGCTCAAAAAAAAGATCGGTGGATTTAACTTGAGTAGTCCTCATGAGTCAAGTTGACATTTAATTTTACTTTGCATTGATACTTTAAGTTGGAATTTCTCATCTCGACCTGAAAGAATCAATTCAAATTTTTTTTTACTGAAAAAAAAATTCAAATATTTTAATTATGAGTTATGACTCTATTTCTCATGTTTCTCGAACCATACTGCACTAACCAACAAAATATAAGGCTTACAATCAAATTAGTGAGTCCCATCTATTATAAAATCCCTAACACTATTCCTTTTTTTTTTCCTTTGGTAAGTATTCCTATATTATTCCTAATCTAAATTAATGTGTTTCAACTTTCAATAAATACAGACTAGTTGATAACTTTTTATCATCAGACCAAGACACCAATCAATTTTTGGTGTAGATGGAAATTGAACCCCAAATCTCTTATTCAACTATCAAAGACTTTACCAGTTAAGCTAACTGGAACCAACTCCATCTTGTTATCTTATATCTACTTTTGAGGAATCTATTTTTTTTTTTTTTTAAAAACGAATATTGATAAGAATAAAAGACCTCACCCCATATGAAATATTTTGATAAAAAAATTCAATAAATAAATAAAAATAGATAAAAATTTAAGAACAAAAGATATTTAACAAATTGTTAATAAATAGTGCAGTTAATTGTAATACTATTCTTAGTTTTTTTTTTCCCTGGTTAATTAGCATTGTAAACATTTTATTTCTCAAGCCTTAAACATTAAAAAATAAATAAATAAATAAAATTTGATATAAGTAACAAAATTTTTAAATCAAAGACAATAGAATTACCTAAAAAAAAAAGGTCAACATGAATGATAAAACTTGTGTCTATTCAATTTTTTTTTTTTTGATAAAGTTCCATGTGTTGCACGATTTTGGTCATAAACTTAACTTATATGATAAATAATTTATTGATAAACTCTAATTAAATAAACGATTATTATATAATTTCATTTTGGAAATAACTATAATTTATTTACTCATATATCATATTTACATAATTATTATACAACAAGGTTTCTTTCCAAACTACTTTTCTCTTCAAAGTAGTTTGGAGAGAAATCCTCCAAACTTTCTATATTTTTTTATTGGATGTTGTAAAGTTGTGATTTACAAATATGTATTCTATTGGCTTTTATTTCGTGCCAAATTTGATTGTAATTTTATTCAATCTTTTGTACCCTGTATTTATTGTGGGATTTGATTGTAAATGTTGTGTGATAGAGAGAGAGAGAGTGTGTGAAGACTCATGCAATTGAAGCCAGAAGATTTCTCACGAGTGGCTTGCAACTAAGCATCCCGCGAAGTGAAACATGTGCCTTGCACATGATTGAAATGTGAAGAGTCAGTACAGATGGAGACAGCTGTGTTTCGCGAGTATCTCGCGAGTAAGGCCTTCCCGCGAGACACCCGCGAAACATTCTGTTTTGCCAGACTGTACTATCTGATACACACTTTCTGTGCCCACACTATATATACCCACATTATCCACAAATGTTGAGGAGTACTTCTGAGAGAAAACCCTAGCAAAACACCTTGAGAGTTAGAGATTATCATATCCATATATCTTTACACATATGCTTGTGGATTTCCTCAACTCCTACCTCTCCATTTCCATACCATTGAGAGGTTGATAACCCAAACACTTACCACACCCTTTTAGAGTGTCAAGTGAGATTTTGGTACTACTGGGAAGCATTGGAAGAAGCCAAGGATGGCAGTTGCAACATGGAGCTTGTTGCGGGATCCGGAGAGCTAGATAAGACACGGTTCCGAGAAGCCCCGTTGGAGTAGGAGCTTGGAGGGCTTAAGTACAGCAGGTAGATTAGGCTTGAAGGGTCTCTTGCTAACCCATGTATCCCAACTGATTGTCTAGTAGATCGATTACCACTTGGAGGGCGGCAAAAAGGTTTTTCACCGAGTTCTTCGATTTCCTCTTCAATAACACTTCAGCATGTTATTTGTGTTTGCATTCTTCTTCGCTACTTTTTTACATTTCATTTTACTGCTGTGTTTATATGAATATGTGTTAGAGTAGCTTGTTTGTTTATCCGCTCGCATTTATATTATTCCGCACTTAGAACTAAGTTAGTGTAAAATCTATCGAGCCGTAACTTTTATTTGGGGTTCTAAACAGCTCTTGTGTTTTTAACACATTTTCGAGCTTTCAATTGATATCAGAGCGGGTACACTTGCTGTGGTTTAAATACCTGAGTGTGTTCCTTGACCCTTTGTGATGGACGGGTCACAATCTCTTAATGCCCCACCGTTCTTTGATGGAGGCAACTATGCTTTTTGGAAGGTCCAAATGAGGGCTTTCTTGTGTGCTATAGATGAGTCCGTATGGGATTTCGTTGAGAATGGGTATGTTAAATCCACAACTGCCAAGTCCGAATGGGACAAGGCAGCTCTTGCATTAGCTAATGCGAATAGTAAGGCTATTAATGCTATATTCTGTGGTGTGTCCCCTGATGAGTTTCACAGGATATCGCACGTAAAGGCAGCTAAGGAAGCTTGAACGATCCTTGAAACTACATATGAGGGAACCAAGAAAGTCAAGGACACGAAGCTTCAAATGCTTACCACCAGATTTGAAGAACTTAAGATGGGAGATGATAAGGCTTTCGACTTTTTCTATGGAAAGTTCAATGAAATTGTAATTGCCAAACTCAATCTTGGAGAGAAGATTGAAGATTCTAAGGTGGTGAGAAAGGTTTTGAGGTCTTTACCGGAGAGTTTCCGAGCAAAAGTCACAGCTATAAAAAAGAGTAAAGACTTGGATGAGATCAAAATCCAAGAGCTAATTGGATCTCTCCAAACATATGAGCTAGGACTGCCTTCTCATAAATCGAGCAAATCACTTGCTCTTAAAACCATCACCGAGAGAATGGACAACTCCTTCGAAGAGGATAATATGGAGAAGGAAGTATCATTCCTTGCAAAGAACTTCCGAAAATTTCTGAAGATGAAAAACGGTAGGAAGCCTTTCAACAAAGGGAAGTTTTCATCTTACAAAGGTGATAGGAAGGAATTCATGAAGAAAGATGAGAAGGAGCCTCAATCTACTCAAGGAATCACTTGCTTCGAGTGCAATGGACATGGACATGTCAAGAGAGAATGTCCTAATTATTTGAGAATGAAGGGCAAGGCATATGCCACAACTCTCAGTGATTCTGATTCTTCCAATTCAGATTCACAGGATAGCTGTGATGAAGAAGGGAATTTCTCAACATTTATGACTATTGCTCATGTTGAATCTTCAGAGGACTTAAATTTTCTTGTGCAAGAACTTGGGGAGCATAATGATGAGGAATCCATAGGAATTGTGGAAGAATCGGATGCTGAAGTAGATGAAGATACAGCCGGTCTTTGAGAGAACTACAGCACTCTCCTTGAGAAGTCAGGAGAGTATGCAAGGGTGGCCAAGGTGGCTATGAAGAAGATGAAGAAAGCAAAGGAGGACTATAGAAGTCTCCTAGGAAGATATAAGAAGGCCAAGTGTGAGATTGAGACGTTGAATGGTGAGTTAACCGAGACTTACTCAAAGGTGAAATGTCTTGAGCTTGAGGTGATTCATGCAAATGCCAAAGTAGACCAAGTCTCTACCAAGAAGCTTGATGATGTCATCTCTTCTCAAAAAACCTTCTCCGACAAAACCGGGTTGGGATATACTGGAGAAAGTAGTTCGGGTGTTAAGGTAACCAAGGAAGTAAAGTTTATGAAGGCCAAAGAACCAAAAGAAGTTGTCCCTACTAATGAGAAAGCAAATGTGGAAAAGAAGAAGAATATGGCTGACCAACGAATGTTGAATAAGCCTTACAACCAATCAAAGGTCAGGTTTGAAGCCAAAGGGAGATCACCTCCAAAGTCACAAAGAGGGCCGAGAATGAACCATGTTTGCCATCATTGTGGACTTCAAGGACACACCAGACCTAATTTTCATAAGCTGAGAGCATTGAATAATGCTAGGGATCAAAGGTTAAGAGGACCAAGAGATGACAAGAGAAATTGGGCTGTTGGGCAACCATGAAGTCAAAATGAGATTCTGGTGTGATGGATGTAATGAAGATGATTGAGGCATTCACCACATGTTTGGAAAACTTCAATAGCAGGTTTGAAGGTCACAATTCACATACCCAATCCTATAGGGATATCACCCCAAATGCACGTGATGTGTGGGTGAAGAGGGGTACTCGTGCATGATTATCTCCTATGTCCATGCATCAATACTTCCAATGCTTAGGATCATAGGTTCATGCATCATATCATGCATTGCTTTATGTTTATAGCATGTTTCTTTTACAAGTTTTGCTTTTACTTGTTGTTATTGATCCTACTTTCCTTGTTCTATTTTTGAGTGTGTTCAAAAATTCAAAAACCCATAAAATTGAAAAATCTTCAAAAAGTTTGATCGCTTGTATTGTGTATATCTCATGTGAGTTTGGCCTAGTACCTTCGTACTAATGGTGTAGTGTATTTACGAGCCTAGCTTGTTATGTATGCACATTTATCTGTGTGGGAGAAATCTTGAAATCTATGTGTGATTGTTGTAAATAGATCTTCAAGCTTGTCATGAATGATTGATCAATAGTCTTGATGGTCTTGATACTTGCATAGACTTGTGCCTATATCTCTTCCCACTTTATTTTTATGTTTCCTTTTTGCTATAGAGCTCTCCAAATGTAAATCTCCAAATAAAAAGAGATAATGAGCTGCAAAAGTCTGTCGCACATACTAGTATTTGACTAGGAAAAAGGGAAAGCGACTTTTGTATTAAAATGTATGGTGCTCAAAAAGCCAAAAACTAACTCTACATGTTGAAATATAAAAAATTTCAAGCACCGATCTCAAAAAGAGATGTATAATCCAAAAATGATCAATTGTTATGATTTATGCAAAAGCCAAATGAAAAACTTCTAAGTTTTGTAATCATTCTCTTGTGGGAGGTCATATATGTTCATTTCTATAATTGAGATTGACCACTTGATTTCGTACCAGTTGTGTATGACTTGATTGAATTGATCATTGAAGCTTCACTTTGGTCTATGGACTATTCCACATTTGATAATCACATACTTCACACAAGACTTTGTTCAGATAATGTTTATCTCATTTGTGTGATTGTACACGTTCAAATGTGATGTGTATGCTCAAATACTTGCTGATCAAACTGAAAAAGATTTTTGAGTGTTTTATATATTTTTGAAAGAGATTTTATACTTTCATGCTTTTAGTTTTTGTTCAAAATGCATTTTTGCGTTTTTCTTCAAAAACTGGTTCAGAGGTCTTTTCGCGAGAAGCTCGCGATTGAGAGCTTCTCGTGAAATGTGCTTAAGGGAAATTAAAAAGTCACATTTTCATACAGAAAGTCTCACTACTGCCTCACGAGTATTTTGCAACTAAACTCTTCACATGAAATGTTTTTTAGGCAAAAACTGGTATTTTCTAAATTTCATATAGAAGCTATCGCGACTGTATCGCTACTGGTTCGCGACTAAAAGCTTCTCGCAAAAGTTTCAGTATGTCTCGCGACTTTCTCATGATTGTCTTGCTACTATCTAACTCGTGAAAATTGCGTATTTTCAGTTTTTATGTAGCAGATGTGACAGGTTTTCAAATATTCTCATTTCCCTCACTAAACCTCTCTTGAACCACCCTTAAACCCAAAACTTATTTTTCTTCAAAACCCCATCAATTTCAAGTTTATTTTTGCAAATTATCTTCAAGGTATGAGTTTCTAATACTCTCTTTTATTATTTTTCTGAGATTATGCAGAAATTTTAGTTAGGGTTCAAAATTTGGGGTTTTTCGAAAACGGGTTGGGATTTCTATGTTTGTGCAAATTTTTTTAGAATCTTTGATTGGGCTGAGTCCCATTTGATGTTTGTGCATCTGTGTTGGCCCCTTGAGGCATTTTAAGTTTGTATTGAGGCATTTTTCAATTTGTTCATGCATTCTTCATAATAGTTGTGCATTGTAGCATGTCAAGTGCTTGACAAAATGTCCTAGTGACATTTTTGTGCTAAATTGGATTCAAGTGAATTCCAATTTCTAGGTTTATACTTGTTTGACCTTGTTTCACCTGTTTTGGTCACTGCCTTTGTGTTTCACACACTTTGCCTATGTTGCACACATTAGGCACACTCTTGGCACACCACATGCATCTCATGCTGCATCCCCATGCAGCACATGTTGAACACACATGCATCAGCACATGCTCAGCACAGACACACACATGCACAGTGATTCACGTCATGCATTTTGTTTTTGTTTACATGGTTAAACACTTATAGCATGCTGCCTTGTGTCTATTTTTTCTATTTTGATTTTTTTTTTTTTTTTTGGCTCTGTTTTTAAGTTGTTTACTTTTGTTTTGAAGTAACTTGAATCTAATCAAGTTTTGTGTTTTGTCTTCGTGTTTGTGCACTTGTTTTTTTTTTTTTTTTTTTTTTGTTTCTTTTTCTCTGTGATATTTGTGCAGATGTCTCCTACCAAACATTCTGCGACCAAGAAATCCTCAAAACGTTCTCGCACTGATTCTGACAATTTCAAGTCCGTTGAGGCTGATATGAAATACAATGACTACTACAAAAGAGCAACCATTATTATGGAAAGGGTGGTCTAGCTAGAAACCCTTGAGGACACCTTCATCCCTAAGGTGTTCAAAGAAAGGACTTGGACCAAGCTGTTGAACCCAGTTGGGGTTGTCTACTTAGAGATCATAAGAGAATTTTTCTCAAATGCTACTGTGGAAGGAGACCATATAGACTGCTGGGTGAGGCACAAAGAATTTGTGATTACAAAGAATAGCATTCAAGAATTTTTGGAAATCCATCCTTCCTGTCAACCAATCTCAGTCCAATATGAAGACAGATTGGGATCAACTAAGGAGATGGTGGAAATACTTGGTGGTACACCAAAGAAGTCATCCATGAATACAATCCCATTTTCATCGGAGATGAGGCCTTTGGCATATGTGATAATCCATAACTTGTATCTGGTCACCAACCTCACTACACTGTCAGCCCCAAGGACAAAGTTTTTGTACGATCTCTTTACTCACAAGGAGATTGATATATATGGACACATCTTCCATTTGTTGAAGAAAAGCATTGAAAAGCAAAATTTCAAAACAGTTTTGCCTTTTCCCTCACTAATTATGGGCCTAATTGCGAAGACAAGGCTCAAACTCCCAAGTGGTCTGACAATAATTCAAAGGGACTATCCCATTGGTGCACACACAGTGACTAGGAGCACAGCTCACATCAGAGGTTCCAAGACAGGTGTGCATACCATACGTCAGGCACGTGTTGAGGACAGGGGTGGAGATACAGAGGAGGAGATTGATAGATTCACTTCTGCTCCAGAGACTTCAGCACAACCATCCTCTTCTGCACCAGCACGAGGATCAGACAGACTAGATTGCATCCTAGCTAGAGTGGATCAGATGTTCACCATGCTAGACTCCCATATGCAGCACACCGCGACCCAATTTGCATATGTCCAGGGACAGATCACTGCATTGTTTTCACAGATCAAGGATTTGTCCATGGCGCAAGGATCAGATTTAGAGTCTGATCAGTTCTAGCCACTTTGGCCATTCTGGTCAAAAAGGGGGAGAAAATTTTAAGTGGGAGCTGAGGAAGAGCTTGCACAGTGTTAGGGGGAGCATAGGTTTAGGCTTAGAAATATTGGTTATTAGTTCACAGATGGCTTACTTGTGTTTACTTTTAGCTTTTATAAATGCTGGTTTATGTTTATGCTTCTATTGCTTTTGTTTAAAACTTCAGTACACTCTGTTTTTCATTTTAGTATATTTGTGTCTATCTCAATGCTTTGTAGCATTTTTTTTTTTTTTTGTACTTTTAAGATATTGCCAATATGTCTTGAGTACTTCACACTTGTGCCCTAGTAGGATCTTGTTCCTAGATGCATATACTTCATGTATTTTGCATTGGTCGTGTGTTGGACATACAAGTGATCATAAGTGATTGCTCTTTGTTTGCATGCCCAAATGAACACTTACTTGCTAAATGTTCATTGTAGTCATTTTTTAATGACTGAACTTGTTTGATCAAATTTTTGTTTACATGATATCTAATGTTTACATATTTGATCGCACTATGCTTGCTCATGTTCATACCTTGTATTCAACTTGTCATAAGCTTAATGAAAGTTTTGTTTGTGTGCGAGTGTTTCAGGTTACAGGTATAAACGTTCAAGTACTTCACAGTTTCTAGATTAGGTGTGAGTGAGTTTTGCCATTGTTCCCAAACTCACGTTTAAGTTTAGAGTCTGTTTTAGGGGTTTTGTCACGGAATAGCCAAAGGGGGAAATTGTAAAGTTGTGATTTACAAATATGTATTCTGTTGGCTTTTATTACGTGCCAATTTGATTGTAATTTTATTCAATCTTTTGTACCCTGTATTTATTGTGGGATCTAATTGTAAGGGTTGTGTGATAGAGAGAGAGAAAGAGAGTGTGAAGACTCATGCAATTGAAGTCAGAAGATTTCTCGCAGGTAGCTCGCTATTAAGCATCCCGCGAAGTGAAGCATGTGCCCTGCACATGAATAGAATGCGAAGGGTTAGTACAGATGGAGACATCTGTGTTTCACGAGTATCTCGCGGGTAAGGCCTTCCCGCAAGACACTCGCAAAATATTCTGTTCTGCCAAACTATACTATCTGATACACACTTTCTATGCCCACACTATATATACCCACATTATCCACAAATGTTGAGGAGTGCTTCTGAGAGAAAACCCTAGCAAAACACCTTGAGAGTTAGAGATTATCATACCCATATATCTTTACACATATGCTTGTGGATTTTCTCAACTCCTACCTCTCCATTTCCATACCATTGAGAGACTGATAGCCCAAACACTTACCACACCCTTTTAGAGTGTCAAGTGGGGTTTTAGTGTTGCTGGGAAGCATTGGAAAAAGCCAAGGATGGCAAATGCAACATAGAGCTTGTTGCGGGATCCAGAGAGCTAGACAAAACACAGTTCTGAGAAGCCCTGTTGGAGTAGGAGCTTGGAGGGCTTAGGTACAGCAGGTAGATTATGCTTGGAGGGTCTCTTGTTAACCCATTTATCCCAACTGATTGTCTAGTGGATCGATTACCGCGGAGGCGGAGAGGTTTTTCGTCGAGTTCTTTGGTTTCCTCCTCGATAACACTTCGGTGTGTTATCTATGTTTGCATTCTTCTTCCCTACTCTTTTACATTTCATTTTACTGCTGAATTTATATGAATATATGTTAGAATAGCTTGTTTGTTTATTCGCTCGCATTTACATTATTCCGTACTTAGAATTAAGTTAGTGTAAAATCTATCGAGCCGTAACTTTTATTTGGGGGTCTAAACAGTTCTTGTATTTTTAACACATTTTCGAGTTTTCAGATGTAAATTTTGAAAATCTAACTATTAGATTGCATATTCTTTACATTCTTAAGATTTCAAAAACCATACAAAACTAAGAATAACAAGTGAATTAGTTTTTCTTGTTTCTCTTGAAATTGATAATAACACATATTTGCAATCTTGCAGCAATATTAGAATTTAAGTAGGTCAATTCTGTATTTGAAAAAAAATTTATTATGAAATAAATGAAAGCAATTTAAATAGTTGAGTTTGAAGTTGATAAAAAAATGTTGTATTTTTTTATGAGAGGTAAAACTCGCTCTTTCTCTCTTTTGTAGTTATACTCTGGTTATGTAATGTATTATAAACCCAGTTTAAAACACTAGTATTACTATTTTCGTGTGTGTTCTAATAAGAATTACTGTTTACTCAAAAAAAAAAAAAAAAAAAAAAAGGTAAGAGTCCAACCTAGAATCAATCTTTGGAAAGATAGTATTTCTAATAAACTGATAATCCCGAATTTAATTAAATCTCCACAATATTTTAAAAACTAACGTTAAAAAAAAAAAAAAAAAAAAAACCAAAAATAAAACTTACATAAATAAACAAAATGTAGGCTGTGTGAAGAAGTTGATATGGAAAAAAATAAAAATAAAAATTGGTACAGCCACTTGGCGCAACCACGATTCTTGGAATAATAGTATATTTCGAATAGTAGATAATTTTATCACAATTATGATTAGAAAACATTTACAACATATTGGGTTAACTATAATTTCTCTCGTCTAATTATTATGATGTAATTGCAATATTTCTCTAAAATTTAAAACTTAACTTCTAATTAGCTTAATTAGCAATTGGTAAAAGGTTTTTGATTAGTGCATTTGGATGCAATTTTACAAAGTTAATTTAGTTGGTTAAAGTATAATCTCACTTTTAAAAGTTAAGTTTTAAAAAAGATATATAAGTAAATACGTTAAAATATCAAAAGAAAAAATTGCAAATAAATGGACTCACTTGCGAAGCGCATTTTTTGTTGAAAGTAAGTATATTTATAACTAAAAAAAGGTGAAACTTAAAAAATGTACATAAACAAATAACTAAAAAACTTTAAGGAAAAAGCTTAGTTGAAAACAAATTGAATTGAGCACTAAGAATTGGAATTCATTACTACGATTTAGGACAAAATGGGGATATAACCCTTTCGGCGAAAAGTTTTAGCAAAATGTCCCATTTCTGAAACTATTAAAACTCAGTTTTATCAAAATTGAGTTTTAGTGTGGAACTTGAGTTCCACAATTTTTTTTTTTTTTAATTTTAATTTGGCTATAACTCGATTTTCTAAAAAATCGAGTTTTACATTGAAACTCGATTTTTAGAAAATCGAGTTTCAAAACAGGGGCATTTTTCTAAATAGTTTCAGAAAGGGGATATTTTGCTAGAACTTTTCGCCGAAAGGGATATATCCCCATTTTGGCCCTACGATTTACACTTAGAAGCATTCTTAGCAAATCTTGTAAAATCCAATTTCAAAAGTAGCTAATGCCTAAGAACATGTCGTGTGGCCTTAGTCTTGATCAAGTAGATATAAAGTTAACAACGTTATCACTTATTGAAGAAGGATAGGGAAGGATAAGGGGGGATCACTCTCATACAGATAACATGCAATTTGAAAAGCAATTAGAAACTGAAATCTCCCTAAAAATTTATTATTTTGGTTTGGAAGCTTTTACGTACATAAAGCCTTACACTTTTTGCATGTTATGCAATTGGAAAGTGGGACAAAATGGGCTTTTGCCCTTTTCAGGCAAATTAATTAGTTTTATATCCTCTTTCTCAAACTAAGTAGGGAAATGTTCTTCTTTTAAAACTCGATTTATGATAAATCGAGTTATGCCCTATAGTAACGTTTTAAGGAGCCTATAGTGACGTTTTTTAACTGACCTCAATGAAATCGAGTTATAGGTAAAAAAAAATTGCCTATAACTTGATTTCATTGAAGTCGAGTCAAAAAACGTCACTATAGGCTCATTAAAACGCCACTATAGGGCTTCAGAATTTTTTTTTTTTTTTTATAACTTGATTTATCATAAATCGAGTTTTAAAAGAGGGACATTTCCTTACTTAGTTTGAGAAAAGGGATATAAAGCTAATTAATTTGCCCGAAAAGGGCAAAAGCCCATTTGGTCCTGGGAAGTGAGAACAATGGAACTTTTATTCTTGAAATGCTCCTTCTCATGAGCTTTATGGAGTGACTAAATGGCTTACGAAATATTGCAGAAGAATGAAGAACTCTTATTGTTTAATAAACTTCATGTATTGGCTTAAGAAACCCAAAAATTATAAGAATAAGAATACTCCAAAAAGATCTTCTAATTTCACACCTTCGCCCACCTCCTCTCTACTGCAATTACCAATTGCAAAAATCAAAATTTCAACAAATTAAGATTCGTACTTTCTTCGTTACCAAACAAATGAGGAAAATACTCTAACAAATTCATAACCCACATCACATTATTTAATAAATATGCCAATGAAATGCTATGCAAACAATCAAATGGGAAATGTGAGTGTAATTATTGTCAATAATTGATGTTATTGACAAATGACAATAATTATCTGGCTTATCTTAAATGAATCAAAATATGAGTCTAAATGTCTAATTGAAGAATTGAGAGAAGAAAGACCTTTGAGGATGTAAAGCTTGTAATCACATAAATTGAAGATTGGTGAGAGTTGCGATTACGACTTAGATGTCTTGGATTGTGATTGTCTGGGAGGCTGGTTCAAGAAAAAAAATAATAATAATCGCATAAGCCGAATTGAACTTTGATGGTGTCACAAATAATCCAAGTCCATAACTCGTCCATATGTCTCGTCCAACGAAAGAAGCTACAATAGGCGGAGAAAATTGCAAGCGTACTGGCGAACCTCGTCCATATATGGACGAGCAATACCTCATTAAATCTACTCATCATTTATGAAGGACAAGCCTTCCAAGATGGTCTCGTCCATCTTCCACTAAAAGTGGACGAGCTCATCGTGGAGGTCTCGTCCATCCTTACTAAGGATGGACGAGTTCATCGGCCCGTCCGACCTAGGTAACTTCCACAGCGGTTATGGAAGTTACCCCCAATTCTCCGGACTCCTCGACATTGGGAACGGTTACTAAACAGATAACCGTTCCACACACACACTATATAAGGCTTCTTCGATGAAGGGTGAGGGGATTCAGACAATTTCACTTTTGAGAGAATACTTCTTCGTTACAGAGAGTTCAAAGTAACTAACTTGATCATCAGAGGATTTTTGGCCGGTCCCCTCTGATTCTGTGTTCTTTGTATTACAGGAGATAGCCCAAAGATCAACGTTCGAGTCTTGTCAACCCACTGATATCCAAGGAATCATCAGTTGGCGCCGTCTGTGGGAAGGAAATTGTTTCACAGTTTACTTCTCCGTGACAAAGGGTTGATGGTTCGGACTAGATCAAGGGCTACTAGCCCAGGCCATCAGGGAAGCAGCAACCCGCATCGTGATCGCCAGTCTGCACCGGTCATGTAGTCATCTGCCCAACATGCACAATCTATGGCAGACGCTATGGCGGAGTTGACTCGCCAAAACCAAGAATTACGAATGGAGATTAATATGAGGAGGCAAACACATGAAGAACGTGAAGGTGGACAAACACAGAGTCATGGCGGAAAAGAGAATACCGAAGTTGGAAGTCAATTTAGAGGCACCACTTCACGAACGGTACCACACTTGAACGAAGAAATGGACCAAATGAAGAGAGTTATGGAGGAAATGAAGGAAAATATGAAAAGGGCGAATCCGATAGAAGATTTGGTTCACAGAACTGATTCTCCCTTTACGGCTTCCATCAACGGTCACCCCCTACCATCAAAGTTCAAGTTGCCTTCTTTGGATTCATATGATGGAACACGTGACCCGTTTGATCACATAGCCACTTTCAAGACCACCATGCATCTTTAAGGGGTGCCTGATGAGATAATGTGCAGAGCCTTCCTTACCACCCTTAAGGGTTCAGCGTGAGTTTGGTTTAGCAAAATACCTCCAAATTCGATGAGTTCTTTTGAAGAGTTGAGTAAGTTGTTTGTTAACAATTTTATTGGCGGACAAAGGCACAAGTGTTCCTCGTCCAGTTTGTTGACAATAGAGCAGGGAGAGAACGAGAGCCTTCGGTCATTTATCACCCGTTTTAACAGAGAAGCTCTCAGTGTGGATGAAGCAGATGATAAGCTTCTACTAGCAGCCTTCCACAACGGGGTGAATTCGGATCTGTTTATACACAAGCTCTATGAAAAAGAGCCCCAGTCCATGGCCGAACTCGTCCATTCGGCTCAGAATTTTATGAATGCAGAAGATGCAATCATTGCTAAGAAGAGGAAGAGGTCTGAGAGAATGGACGCAAATCCCAGTCGTCAGCACGAGCAAGGTACTCGTCCAAAGAAGGGACGGACGGAGGAAAGGAGAGACCGAGAAAGTAAGAAGCCAGGCCCTTCAGTACGGAACCAGCAGTATACCCCTTTAAACACCCCGCTTGAGCAAGTCCTTATGCAAATCAAGGATGATCCTTCCCTGAAATGGCTGGAGAAAATGAAGGGTGATCCCAACAAGCGCAACAGGAACAAGTATTGTCGCTTCCATAGGGATCATGGTCATGACACGGACGAGTGTTTTGACTTAAAGCAACAAATTGAAAATCTTATAAGGCAAGGGAAGTTGAGGGGTTTCCTTGGACGAGACCAGAGGGACGAGAAACAGAAGGGAAAGATGGAAGAATCATCGCGACCACCACTCGGGGAGATAAGAGTCATCATTGGGGGAAGTTCAACTGGCCAGTCGTCCAAGTCCAAGAAAGCATACTTGAAGGTAGTACAGAGCGTCCAACTTTCTGGACGATCACCGAGGGCAAGGTCTACGGACGAGCGGGCAATCACTTTCACGAACGAGGATGCTGACAGAATTCACCACCCTCATGATGATGCTCTCGTCATCTCCTTACTAATTGCAAACTACACAACCAGAAGAGTGCTTGTGGACAATGGAAGCTCAGCAGACATTTTATATTATCCAGCTTTTCAGCAGATGAGATTAGGACGAGACCAGATCCGTCCAGTGAACTCCCCCCTAGTAGGTTTTGGTGGGATGAAGGTGCAACCAGTGGGTACCATTTATTTATCCGTGGTAGTGGGGGCATATCCACGACAAATTACCAAGGATGTGAACTTCCTTGTGGTAGATTGTCCATCCTCCTACAATGCCATCATTGGGAGACCAACTTTGAATAGTTGGAAAGCTATTACCTCTACTTACCACTTATCAGTCAAGTTTCCAACAGAACACGGGGTAGGACAGGTACAAGGTGACCAACTGGCAGCAAGAGAATGTTACTTGGCCATGCTGGTCATGGATGAACAAGTTCAAGCAATGAATATTGAAGAAAAGAAGGTTGTAGCAGAGCCTACTGAAGCATTGGAAGATATTTCCTTGGATGAAGATAACCCTGAGAGGTGTACCAGGGTTGGAGCAGATTTAGAAGAGAAGATTAAAAGGGACCTCGTCCAATTTTTGAAGAAAAACATCGATGTGTTTGCGTGGAGTCACGAGGATATGCCGGGTATAGACCCTAGTGTCATTACCCACCGTTTGAATGTATGTCCTTCCTCCAAGCCTGTGCGGCAAAAGAAGAGGGTGTTTGCCCCTGAGAGAGATAGTGCAATCAAGGACGAGGTCCAAAAGCTGATGGTAGCAAAGTTCATTCGAAAAGTGTACTACCCGGATTGGTTGGCCAATGTAGTAATGGTCAAAAAAGCGAATGGCAAGTGGAGAATGTGTGTGGACTTCACTGATCTGAACAAGGCTTGCCCCAAGGAAAGCTATCCGCTACCGCGCATTGACCAGTTAATAGACTCAACTGCAGGCCACAAATTGCTTAGCTTCATGGATGCCTTTTCAGGATACAATCAGATAAGAATGGACGAGGCTGACCAAGAGAAGACATCTTTTGTCACCAGTCAAGGCTTATTCTGCTATAAGGTGATGCCGTTTGGTTTAAAGAATGCAGGGGCGACATATCAGAGGTTGGTCAACCACATGTTTCGTCCGCAGATTGGGCGGAATGTGTAAGTCTATGTAGATGACATGCTGGTGAAAAGTCAGGATGAAGGAAGACATCTAGATGACCTGCAGGAGACATTTGAGACATTGAGGCAGTATCACATGAAGCTGAATCCTAGCAAATGTGCCTTTGGAGTATCATCAGGGAAATTCCTTGGCTTTATGGTATCCCACAGGGGAATTGAAGCGAATCCAGATAAAATTCGAGCAATATTGGACATGTAGCCACCGCAAAATACCAAGGAAATCCAATCCCTCACTGGATGAGTCACTGCGCTTAACAGGTTTGTCTCTAAAGCTACTGATAAATGTTTGCCATTTTTTAAGGTTCTCAAAAAAGCATTCGAATGGACCGACGAGTGTCAGAGAGCTTTCGAAGATTTGAAAGTATACCTTACCATGGCACCGCTGCTGAGTCCATCAGTGGAAAGAGAGGAATTATATTTGTACCTAGCGGTAACCCCGCATGCCGTGAGCTCAGCATTGATAAGAGAGGAAGATAAAGTGCAAAGACCTGTGTACCATACAAGCAAGGCATTGAAAGGAGCGGAAGGACGGTATCCACAAATAGAGAAATTGGTCTTCGCACTAATCACAGCTTCAAGGAAGCTGAGGCATTATTTCCAAGCACATGTCATTAATGTTATTACAGATCATCCGCTCAAAAAGGCAATGAATAGACTGGAAGCTGCAGGACGATTAATCCAATGGGTTGTGGAGCTAAGTGAGTTCGATATCAGGTATCAACCAAGGCATGCCATAAAAGCTCAAGCCCTAGCAGATTTTATTGCGGAGTTTACCCCAAGTCATAATGAGACAGAAGACAGTAAGAGATGGATCGTCCACGTGGATGGTTCGTCTACACGGCATGCAGGAGGAATTGGTGTGGTCCTGCAGTCCCCAGAGGGAGATAAACTGAAACATAAAGTCTGTCTACAGTACCAAGCGACAAACAATGAAGTCGAATATGAAGCCCTCCTCAAAGGGCTAGAATTGGCAAAGTCCGTGGAAGCCAAGTCCATATGTGTCATGGGGGATTCCCAACTGATCATGGGGCAAGTGAATGGGATGTATGAAGCGAAGGAAGAACGAATGAAGGAATACCTTGGTAAGGTGATGCGGCTTGTGAAAAGGTTTGAAAAAGCTGACTTCATTCAAATCCCAAGGGAGGAGAACGTGGAAGCTGATACTATAGCAAAAGAGGCCTCAGCAGATGAATCATTAGAGAAGTCAGATGAAGTTCAATATATGCCAAGTATAGATGTCCAGAAAGTACAGCAGGTGGATAACAGAGAAAATTGGATGACTCCCATTATATCATACTTGAAAGACGGACGACTACCAGAAGAGAAGGACGAGGCCAGAAAGGTGAGGGTGAGATCAGCTAGATACGTCCTTATGAATGAAGTGCTATACAAGAGGGGTTTCTCTCAACCTTACCTTAGATGCTTAGCTCCGGACGAAGTAAACTACGTGCTGAGAGAAGTTCATGAAGGGGCATGTGGCAATCATTCGGGAGCCAGATCACTTGTCCACAAGGTCGTCCGTACAGGGTATTACTGGCCGAACATGCAAGCTGATGCTAAAGCATACGTTAAGGTCTGCGACCAATGCCAGCGATTTAGCAACGTCCCCAGGCAACCATCGGAATACCTCACCCCAATGGTAGCACCGTGGCCCTTCGCACAATGGGGACTGGACATTTTGGGTCCCTTCCCTTTGGGAATAAGGCAGATGAAGTTTCTAGTGGTGGGCATCGATTACTTCACCAAATGGGTGGAGGCAAAACCGTTGGCAAGTATCACACAACAGAATGTGAAAAACTTCGTGTGGAAGAACATTGTATGCAGATTTGGAGTGCCGAAGGTATTGGTGTCTGACAACGGACGACAATTTGACAATGCACTCTTCAAGGACTTTTGCTTACATTTTGGAATTCAGAACCATTACTCCTCGCCTGCATAACCCCAAGCCAACGGCCAGGCTGAAGTTGCAAACCGATCCTTGTTGAAAATCATCAAGACTCGGCTTGAGGGGGCAAAGGGAGTATGGCCAGATGAATTACCAAGAGTTTTATGAGCATACAGGACTACAGTGAGGACCCCTACAGGGGAGACTCCTTTCAAGCTAGCCTATGGAAGTGATGCAGTCATACCAGCAGAAGTACATATGGCTAATCATAGGGTGATGATGTATCAAGACAAGGATAATGAGGATCAGCTTCGTCTGAACCTCGATCTAATAGAGGAGGTAAGGACAAACGCAGAACACAGGGCAGCAAAGTATAAGAACCTCATGGCTAGGCAGTATGATGCGATGGTGAAGCCTAGGCATTTCAACATAGGAGATCTCATCCTGAGAAAGGTCTCTTTGTCAACCAAGAACCCAACATATGGGAAGTTGGGCCCAAACTTGGAAGTACCCTATAAAGTTATCAACTGTAAAAGGCAAGGATCCTACTACCTGGAGGCCCTGAACGGGAGAAAGTTGGAACATCCTTGGAATGTGGAGCACCTGAGGAGGTACTACCAGTAAGAGTGAACCCATGGACGAGACTGGGTCTTATCTGTCTATTAACGTACTACTATATATGATGCTGTTTGTGTTTGATACTACTATGTTTGGTGTTGCTTGTGTGTGGAGTTTGAAACTATGATTTTATTACTTATTATAGTTGTGTTATGGACGAAGTCATGAAGTATGTATTTATTAAATAAAAAGGCATCAGTGTGCATATGCCTTGTCTGTAAACAATATTTATGTTATGTACAAAATGTTTGTGTGAATTTTCCATGATATTGCCGTCCAAGTCAATCCTCAAAAGGGTTGAAAGATCCAAGACGAACAAAATCTCTGGACGCAAAGATGTAACGTCTAAATTTTCTTGAATAAAGCAAGGAAAAACCACGTCCACACTCGTCCAACCCATGGACGAGCGGAGCCAACTAAAACAATCCAAACTCTGGACGAGAGAAAAAGTTGGCAAAATAAGTAAGATAGTGAGTAAAATTAGTTTGCAAGTCCTAAGACGAATCAAGCTAATTAAAAATACTACCTGCTAAGACGAGTTAGACTACATGAAAAATATGTATTTTCGACATGGACGAGCTAAAACTGGAGTTAAAATAGCTTAGCAACATTCGTACATGCAATGAAAATGAAATCACTTGTCCATGCAAAGAAAATAAAACTTCATTCAAAAGGGGGACATCCTACATCCAAAAACCCTTGATTAGTTTGAAAAGCAGAAATAGTATACTTAAAAAACCCGTCCTAAAACCATGGACGAGTATAATGTATTCTTGTTACATAAAGAAGGTCCAAAAACAAAGGACCAAATATAAAACCAAAAAAAAAAAAAAAAAAAAAAAAAAAAAAAAAAAGAGAGAGAAAGAAAGCCACTAAGGTTAAAAGTCTCGTCCTAAGAAGGGGGAGCATTCACAACTGGTGCGTCCTGAGGCTGGGTACTAGCGTCGTCTTCCACGTTGACGTCATCAGAGCCAGTCTGGAGAAGAGAGCTTGTGGCAGCAGCAAGGTTAAGCTTGATTGCGCTAAAGTCAACTTCAGGGAAGTTCTCAATAGCGTCCATTCTGAAATCTTCAAAACCAGCTGCATAATTGCGATCCAAAGTGTCTGTATATGCTTTGGACGACTTGAACTCAGCCACAGCATCCTCTTTTGCCTTGGAGAGACGAGCATTCAATTCATCGTTCATCTTCTGCAAATGATCAATGCGCGTATCCTTCTCCACTGCATCCGTCCTTAGCTCCTCAATCAGCTTGTTACGTTCCTTGACCTCGTCCTTAGCTTTTTCAGCAACCCCAGCCCATTTTTTACAGTCAGCATTCACCTGCTGAATCCTCGTCTTCAACAAGACTCTCGTCTTGTCCAGCTCTGTTGCCTGTCTAGACGCTGCTATAAACTTTGACATGGCCTATGAATAGACAAAGCAACATAGAGTGATTAAATAAGGAAAAGTGGCTAACTGAACAAGGACGAGAAATACTGACATACCTTGAAGAGGTCATGGACGCCTGAATGCTCAAATTCCTTCAAGCCCATGTTATAGCACATGTTTATATCCTCGTCCTTGACGGCTATCTGGAAACGTTCCCAAGCCAGGTCTTCGTTCTCAATGATGTTCGTAGAAGGCTGGGACGAGCCAGGCGTAGTAGACTTAGCCAAAGGAGTTCTGGGCGGAGTCTTGGACGGAGTGGACTCAACTGGAGTGGACGAGTCCACATCGACTATCTGGACGGCAGGCTGGGACTGGGGAGGTTTGGACTTGACCACCTTGGACGAGCCTTGTTTAACCCTTTTGTCTCTACGACTGGGGAGCCCTTCCAAGTCAATGTTCTTTGGCAAGAACTTCCTTTTGTCCCTAGCCGTTGGACGTGTCTGACCCTCAGGACGATCCTGGGCCTGACCCTCAGGACGTTTCCCCTCTCCTGCAATTTCTTTCCCTCTGTTCTCTTTCATTGTTGACATTCCTAAGACGAGATGAGCAAATTAGGAATGTATACATAAAAAAGAAAAAGAAAAGGAGGTTTAGCTAAAAACTTACTTTTTCGCACAGTAACTTCGTGGGCGATAGCTTCGTCTGAAGGCTCAGGACCTAAACCCCACTTGGCTAGACGTCTAAGCGTGACAAGAGAACGAAAGCTCCTGTTTGTGTGTAGACGAGCCCTGTGGACGCGGTCACGGTGAAATTTGCTCAAGGACGGACGTTTGGCGGCTACAACACAATGAACAAACAAAGGTTAGAAATTGTAAATATACCAAATAGAAGTAAGAATAAAAATAAACAAGGGGAAGGGACGTACCTTCTGGACGAAGGTTCCCTAGATCCCCAGTGTAAGGGGGAAAGGGATCCCTGCCAACGTCCACAGGTTTCCCTGCCCAGAAGCCTGAAACAAAAATGAACTCCGTCTTCCATTTCCTATCAGACGAAGCTAGGGACTTGATCAACCTACAATCATTCCCCCTAGCAGTAAACTGATAAAAACCTTCAGATTGACTTATGGCAGAAGGTTTATAACAATAAAGGAACTCGTCCACTGTAAGAGGACGGTCCCCACCAAAAACTTCCCTCCACAAAATTTGCATGGAGATAATTAATCTCCATGCGTTAGGATTGAATTGACAAACACCTAAACCTAACTTGACTAATAACTCTCTAGCGAAGGCATTTAAAGGAAACCTAAGGCCACCTAAGAAGTAAGATTCATAGACACCTATTCCAAAACGAGGCTCACAACACCACTCTCCACGGACGGGCAACCTAGGGTTAAACTTGTCTGGGATTTGATACCAGGATTTAAGGCTACTTAACCTTTGTTCGTCCGTCTTAGAATGGACGCCTACAGCGCAACTGAAGACGGTTTCTATCTTGTCCATAGGATTGGACGGAGAACCAGCTTGAGAGCCAAAAGCTCTCCTAAGCTGTTCTTGGACGACCTCAATAGGGAGCCCAGGGGCCCCAGAAGAGTAGTTCTCGTCCGTGCTTCCTCCACTCTCGTCACTAGCGCTGCTAGAGCTAGACCTATCACTAGTATCTTCACAGTACTCGTCTATAGCCTTATTAAGGCTATCAGTAGACGAGGAAGCAACAGACATCTCTAACAAGAAACTTAAAACCTAAAGACGAGGAGAAGAAGAGTACCTGGCTCTAGACGGAAGAAGACTCTAAACGCAGAGGAACTCCTAGACGAGGCTCTAGACGACGGATGTCAAGGAAGAAAATCTCTGGAATGAGAAGGGTTAAGGGAGGCATTCCACTATTTATAGGATGCTGACCTGGGTAATCGAAACGACCCAACCAATACGAAAGCGACACGTGGCATCTACCTCGGAAATATAAATCGACGGAATCAGTCGCCAATAAAAAAATGACACGTGGTGCAGTAATTATTAACCAATTATATATGTCCAAGGACGTTCAACCCTTTGGACTACTCACATGGACGAGGGGGCAACTGATGGTGTCACAAATAATCCAAGTCCATAACTCGTCCATATGTCTCGTCCAATGAAAGAAGCTACAATAGGCGGAGAAAATTGCAAGCGTACTGGCGAACCTCGTCCATATATGGACGAGCAATACCTCATGAAATCTACTCATCATTTATGAAGGACAAGCCTTCCAAGATGGTCTCGTCCATCTTCCACTAAAAGTGGACGAGCTCATCGTGGAGGTCTCGTCCATCCTTACTAAGGATGGACGAGTTCATCGGCCCGTCCGACCTAGGTAACTTCCACAGAAGTTATGGAAGTTACCCCCAATTCTCCGGACTCCTCGACATTGAGAACGGTTACTAAACAGATAACCGTTCCACACACACACTATATAAGGCTTCTTCGATGAAGGGTGAGGGGATTCAGACAATTTCACTTTTAAGAGAATACTTCTTCGTTACAGAGAGTTCAAAGTAACTAACTTGATCATCAGAGGATTTTTGGCCGGTCCCCTCTGATTCTGTGTTCTTTGTATTACAGGAGATAGCCCAAAGATCAACGTTCGAGTCTTGTCAACCCACTGATATCCAAGGAATCATCAAACTTATTTATAGCAGTCTTGAAATTAATTAGATAAGAGTGAGAATTATAGATAACTCAAAAATTGTTGTTATCACTTATCAATAGAATTTAAAAATCCACCATAAATGTACTATCACATTATCTATTTCACATCAGATTAAAACACAGTCCCGAAATAATTGGATAAGTATCACTTAAAAAAGAGAAAAAGAAAGAAACAAAGAAAAGAAGAAGAAGAAGAGCAGCAGCAACGTGTATTAGGAGGGACAAAAAATTGTGGCACTTTAACTAAGATGGAACAAAAAAGGAAGAAAAAAAAAAGTTTATATTGAATAAATATTAAGTTTTGGTTTTTATCCAAGGAAATAGAATAAGTGAAGGAAAAACTAGTTTGATATCAACTATTAAATATAGACTGCAGGAAAAAGTTGATATGAACAAAATGTTGCATATTTTGTTAAAACACTAATAGTAGTTGATTAGAACAAATAAAATGTTTATTCTTTTTTTTTTTTTGAGAATCAATAAAATGTTTATTCTTATTTTAAAAAAATTGTAATTTGGTGCAGCCACTTGGCATAACCACATTAAAACAAATAAGCTATTTGTTCTTATCTAAAAAATTGCAATTGATATAGCCACTTGGTGGCTAGTGCAACTACGGTTTCTAAACTCAACTTTTATTATATAGCATATGATATATAAAATCGTGGTATTTTAATTTAAGCATTGATTTATTTATTTATTTTTCTTATTTTGCAAGTCATTATTCTTTTTTATTCTATTTTGACAAAACCAACGCATTATTTAATTTGAATGAACTTTTTTTTTTTTTTTTTTTGAGAAAAGGTTAAAAGAGTCACCTGGTTTCTAAAAAAAAAAAAAAAGGAACAATCTTTTAACATATGTTGTGCATGTGTGAAGAGGCTAGTATAAATAATTGAGATATTAAGGTAAGTGCACATTAAAGAGTATTTATTTGTAGATGATTTTCGTGAATTTTGTGAGATTTTTTTTTTTTTTTTTTATAAATGGTGAAATTCATAGTGTGCATTTAAGGGCTTTTTATTATTATTAAATATTGGACGGACAAGGACCACTCACACAGACAGGCATTGAATTTTTTTTTTTTTTTTGAATACTAAGTAATTTTTTATTTTTAGTTTTTAGAAAAGTATCAATCCACTTTATTGAAATATGAAGAAATTTAAATAGTTACATCAACATACACTAAATAGAAAATGTCTACTGGAACGGATTCCATCCAAACGGATAAAGGGGAAGACTTTCTTGCTCTCCTAGCTAAAGCATGAGCTACTCGGTTGCTCTACCGCCTCACATGAGAGAAAGAACAAGTTTGAAAAAAACCCATTAGAGACTTACGTTCTTTTACAATGTGCCCAATACTAGACCGATATGGGCAGTCCCCTGATAATGCCTTAACAACAGTCTCCAAATCTCCTTCAAAAATGGCCCGACGCAAACCCAATTCGTCCATGAAGATCATATCCCTCCTTGCTGCCATAGCCTCAAGAATTTCCACTGTTGGAGGCATGACAAACTTCTCTGCTAAGGACGCCATCACCTGTCCCAGTTCGTTCCTCACTACGACACCAATTCCTGCTTCTTCTTCCTCCGCAAAGTATGCCTCGTCATAATTTACTTTGTATGTACCGGGTTCACGTGGTGACCAACGTTGTGGCTGTGGCTGTGGTTGTAATCTCATGGCCTGGTTTTAGGCTTGTCTTGGAATTCTTTTAAAGCAGATTCTGCCGCGTCCAATATCTTCTCTGCCCCGTGAAGTGGCACTTATTCCGTCTGCACCAAACGTACCATGCAATCACCATGAACAGTTCCAGGTCCTCCTCATATTGTCTTATTGTGGACACCAGATCGGTGAAGGAGCGCAATCACAACTGAGTTTGTCTTACCTTATTAAAAGCACGACCCCAGCATACTTGAATTTGATCACATTCCCATGGTGCATGCAATACGGTTTCTCTGCTCATTCCACAACTGCTGCACAGAGGAGAGGTGACAACGTTGCGCCGATGTAAGTTCGCCAAAGTTGGGAGGGACTCGGTACAGGCTCGCCAACAGAAGTTTTTTATTTTATTTGGAATCCACATCTTCCAAATTCCCTTCCAGAAAATTCTCAGGTTGTTATTGTTTGACCCCGATGCTTCCTCTCTGTTTTCTAACTCTCCCAATAACTGATAATTCGTCTTTACCTAGTAGTTATCGTCCCTAGTTCGCAGCCACACTATGCAGTCCCTCATCACCGATCTACATAGAGGAATGGCTTTTATTTTCTGAGCCATAAAGGGTGCAACTTTAAGATCAATCAGCTACCCATCCCATTCCATTGTAGTCTAATTTATGGGTGAAGAAACGGTGGAATCATCCTCAAAACCCGGTATGTGTGATACAGCTCCAGTTGGGAAACATCCAGGAATCCATTTATCATGGAACACCCGAATCTGTGAGCCATCTCCAACTCTCCACATCATTCCTTTTTCAATGACATGCCTAACTTTAAGCAAGCTTTGCCAAGCAAACGAACCCGTGGAGCTTCTTGCTTCAAAAACCAAACCTGAAGGGAAGTACTTGGTGTTGAACACCTTGTACAGTAAGGAATCCTCCGTTTGTAATCTCCAAATTTGTTTTGCCAACATAGCTTCATTAAACCTAACCAAATCCTTGAATCCCATTCCTCCCTTGGATTTTGATTTACAAAGTATTTCCCAACTTTTCCAATGGATTTTCCTTTGGCCACCACACTCACCCCACCAAAATTTTCTTATTTGCATTTCAATCTTTTTGCACAAACCCATCGGCAATTTGAAGCAACTCATTGCGAAAGTAGGGATCGATTGAGCCACTACCTTTAGTAAGACTTCTCTTCCTGCTTGTGATAGAAGTTTTTCCTTCCAACCTTAAAGTTTTGCCCACACCCTTTCCTTGATGTAATTTAGGCTTGCCTTTTTATTTTTCCCCACAACAACAGGCAGCCAAAGGTACTTCTCATACTCCTTTATTTCTAGGACCCCTAGAAAATCAATAATTTCTCCCTTCATATCATCGGACACAGCTTTACTAAAGAAAAGTGTTGTCTTCTCATGGTTTATTTTTTGGCCGGATGCATGCTCAAAACTAGTTAGGATGTTTTGGATGGCTTGTAAATCTTCCCTCCTTGCACGGCAAAATAATAAGCTGTCATTTGCAAAAAATAGGTGAGTAATCTTTGGACCATTTTTGCATAATGAAAAGCCTCTAATAATGTCTTCCCTTGCAGCCTTTTGAATCATTCTATTCAACCCTTCCGAGCATAATAAGAACAAATATAGTGACAATAGGTCCCCTTGGCGAATTCCCCTAGAAGGGAAGATTTCACCTTCAGGTTCCCTATTTACCAAGATTGAATAGGATACCGTGCTAATACATTCATGAATGAGATTCAACCAAATATCACAAAACCCCATCTTCCTCATAATTTCCATCAGAAAGCGCCACTCTACCCTGTCATATGCCTTGCTCATGTCTAGCTTTAGAGTTGTAAAACCTGCTTTCTTTGACTAGTGAAGCAATTCAAAAGCCACCAGAATATTGTCTAAAATAGCTTTATTAGATTGAAAAGAACTTTGTGAGTCAAAAATAATAAGGGGCAAGACTTTTTTGAGCCTATTTGCAACAACCTTAGAAACAAGTTTATAAATGATATTACAAAGAGAAATGGGGCGAAATTCTGAAACTACAGATGGGCTTTTGACTTTTGGGATTAAAGTTATAAAAGTACGATTTATGGAATAAGGGATTGAACTTGAGTTTAGGCAATTGAGAACTGCCTTTGCAACATCCTCACCAATAAATGGCCAAAATTTTTGGTAGAACAAAGGAGGTAAACCATTGGGTCCAGGTGCCTTTAGTGGTGCCATTTGTTTTTACATATTTTCCTCCTTCATCAACAAACCATTTATCTCTCATTTCAACCGGTTCACTATTTCCATTGTACCCTCCCTGATTGCCCTATATTCTGCCTGTTGGAGCTACTGCTTTTTTTCTTTTAATGCACGGGTAATATTCCCAAAGGAGGTCTAGCTCCACTGTTTAAGCTTTGCCTGACACACCTTTATTTTACCCTCCATTTGAGCCATCAGGTTACCTGGACAAAATCTCCTCCAAGCTAGATCCACTACCTCACCACACTTCTCATCCTCCAGCCTCATGTGCTCAAACCTCCATGGTTTTTTCTGCTTTATCTAAACCCCTTTTGGAAGAATGATTAGTGGCTTGTGATCTGAAGAACCACATTCTAAGTGCACAACCTTTGTTGCCGGAAACTTTTCAATCCAATCAGTAGTAGCAACCGCACGATCAAGCCTTTCCCATATTGTATTACCCCCTCTAGAACCTCTATACCACGTGTACTTCCCTCCCATATAACCCAAGTCCTTAAACTCGCATTCATCAAGAACCTCCCTAAAAGCTTCCATCTGTCTATTTGGCCTAGGCCTTCCTACCAATTTTTCATCAGCCTTCAAAATTTCATTAAAGTCACCCGCACACAACCATGGAAGGGTGAATTTCTTTTTTAATCTCCTTAATTTTTCCCAAGACTCATGACGGTTTCTTTTGTCTGGCTCTCCATAAAACCCGATAAACCTCCATTCATCTTCCTTCCTTTTAGTCATGATCACATCAATATGGTTAGGGGAGTATGTGTCAAGGGAGAGATCACACCCCTCTTTCCAAAAAATAGCCACCCCTCCTCCTCTACTTATTCTTGAGACTTCTATCAACCCTTTAAATTTTACCAAACTTTAATTTCCTCCAGCCTAGTTTTCTCAAGCCATGTTTCGGCTAGGAACATGACTAAGGGATCTTGTGCCCGAATTAAGTCACCGAGCTCTTGATCTGTCTGTGAGTTTCCAAGTCCACGACAGTTCTAGCATAAGATATTCATTACTTCTGGTAGGGCTGAATATCAGACCCCGCCAATTCAATTGTAGTATCTTGATCATCATGAGAAACCTGCTTCTTCTTTTTGGGTAACTCAGAGTTCAACAATTCAGTACCTGTACGTTTCAAGGATTTCAAAGGAGGAACCACAGCTAGGCTATTTGTTTCCTTTTGCACTATCCTCTTCCACGTAGAGTTTACGTTTACAGCCACCCCAGCCGTGATTTCCTGCTCCTTAGTTTTTTCCCTTGTCACATGAGGTTCAAGATCATTAGGGTTTCCTTCATTAATTGTCACGTGCTGGTCTTTTTTGTTCAATTCCTCACACGCCGCCAGCTCATTGTAGGATTTATTTAGCATAATCCCACAATATTCGGGTTTTCCATTTTTAGTATTCTCCATTTCCACAATTAAAATTGAGTCAGCAATCGAGTCCTTCTCCAATTCAAACTTCTTCAATTCCGAATTAATCTCCCTTATTTTCTCATTAAAGAGATCCCCTTGAAATCCAGCTCCCTTTCCTAGTTGTAATGATTCTAAATCATCATCCGTTGCAGCCTCTTTATGAGTAACGTCCATAATGTCTTCAGTCATAATTGGTGCATTTACTACATTCATTTTGTCACACAATGGAACATCCACCGAAATTCCTCCTTGCTCCACCGTATCTTCCCTTCCACGTGCTGCACCATGAGTCCCGGTGGAAGTTTTCCCCCTCTGTTTACTGTCCATGCCGATTTCCTTCTTTTTTGTTTCGTAAAACCCCGGTACTACTAACACTGAGTTGTTGTGTGCAAGTAAAGGGGATGCACACAACCAAGAAACATACTCGTGATCTTCCTTCGTTAAAGTGCCACTGCTTTGTATCCAACGATCACAATCTTTGTCAACGTGGTTCAGACGACCACACCAATAGCAAACATTAGGTAACTGCTCATACTTGAAGGATACCCAACCCTTCGAACCATTGCCAAGTTTGAAAATTTGCCCTCGACAAAGAGGAAGGGTTACATCAACCTTTACTCGAACCCTCATGACATTACCACGATCTACCTCGACTAAACTAGACTCCTTGTTCACTACTCCCACCGCTTCACAGAGTTTCTTAGCCATTTCTCTACTCAGGTATTTTGTTGGAATGTCATGAACTTGCACCCACATGGAAACATGATCAAAGACCAAGTCCTATATTGGGATGCTATAGTCATATCGTTTAATCATCACCAAATGCTTGACAAAGCTCCAAGGTTCCCCCTCTATAATTTTCTCCACCTCCTCTTCATTGTCAAAAATAAATAGGATGATATGATCTTCCACCCTACGTACCTTGAAATCATTCTTCGGTCTCCAGATTAGATTAAAAGTCCTTACAATAGATTCTGTATTCAGTGCTCGTTTTGTCAAAAATTTTGCTGTAATGGTGACGTTCTTCGAGCTCTCGTTCTCATTAAGTTGGACCTCACCACCTTTCCTATCGTCCAAGGACAAATTCCCCCATTTCGTGACCAGATTCTCCATGATGCTCCTCCTGGACTCTGCATTCACCTACTCACTCAGTGTTTCCCAAATCCCAAAAAAACCAACCCACAAAACCTTCAAGCAACAGTGTTGCTGGAGGTACTCACTACCTTACACGAAGGGAACAACAATTCTACAATATCAAGGTTTGGTGTGTAAGACCCTCACTATGATATAGAGAAACATGTATTACTCTTCAACTTCTTTCTAATTCCCCAACACACTTAGGTGTGTAGCTGAACTGGTTGTGAGTTGTGACCTCTTTCTCCCATAATTTTTTTTTTTTTTTTTTTTTTTTGAATTTGAATTTGAATGCCCTATGCTTTCCTTTCTTATGTGGGACCAACAAACATTAAGAGCCAGAGGTTTGAGTAGCCAAAGTAACTACTAGAATTATGGTTAAATTAAATGTTATTTTCTTACAATTTAAGTTTTGGGAAGAATTGATAATTTTATTAGTATCAAAGTATATGGTCTTAAGTTTAAAGCATGTCTCCATTGTAACTCCCATTTAAAGGTTCTATGTATTGGACCCCAATTATGAAGAGGAAATCTAAACCCATACGTGAATAGATGTAGACAAGTAATAGGACTATGGCTATATGAAATGATTAAAGTCATTAAACTCACAATTTTGTAATATATTAAACTTTTTGGAACAAATTATAAATTATCAGTAACAGTGATAATGAAAAAAAATAACCATGGTTAAATAGAAATATGTTAATATTGGGGGGGTAGTGTGGTAGGATATGGTGTAGTTTAGAGGCTCACCCTTGCACAGTGATATACTTTGTTTTGTGCTTGGTACCATGAGCACAAAACCATATTAATGCATGAGATGAGTAGTTCAAGGAGCAACCACTGGGTTCACTAAATGCAAGACAATACTCCCATCTCTTCATGATATAATGAAGTGGGTTGCTCAACTGACAACACACCAATAGAAGACAGTTTGGGCCACGGTCCTAAGCCCATCTTGAAGACCAAGTGTTTTTTTTTTTTTTTTTTAATTTTATGGAACCCTCGGTGTAATGCCCAAACAGATAAACAAACCACAAGCAAATGCCAACGGTTCTGACTAAAAAAAAAAAAAAAAAAAAAAAGAGTTTGGCTGTTGAAAAATTAAAAATTGAGCCACAAACAAGGTTGCCAATATTCTAAGCCTAGTGATAAGCTGCATGTTTGGATCGAGTCCGTTCTGTTTTAATCTTAACTTTGGGTATTTGGGTTCAAAGATTACCAAAAAAAAAAAAAAAAAAATTGACCCACAAATCTGCTGAGGCCCTCGTTATTTTGTTGAGCGTTTAATATCAAGAGACATTATATGTAATGCATAAGAGATGTGGTGGTGAATGTTTTGACAACCCATCCGGATAGAATATCTTCTACTATTAAAGTCTTATTACATACGGAATATTAAACCCTAACTCCCTAAGTTACAAAGCATTGTAAACTCTATTCTTCCACGTACAAAAAAAAAGAAAAAAAAGGAAAAAGAAAGCATTGGACTCTCTTTAATAAAAGTGAGAACTCAGAAGACTATAACACTATCATCATCACCATTATCAAACATCCACTTCTAGGTTTACTTCCACTTCAACCTCCACAGCAAATGATGGCTACTGGGCCACTGCTTCCAAGAGAGAGAGAGAGAAAGAAATACAACTTAATTGACTTAAAACACTTCCAGGGATCTTAACTTAAAAACTCATATATATCAATCCTGGGCTTCTCATTAACGGTTTTTTCCTTCTCTTTCTCTCTCCACCTTCAATCAAATTTGAATGAAATCTAATTTTGAATCTAAACCTTTTTACCTATGAAATTTATTTATTTTACTTTTGTTTCAGTAATTTTTTTTTCTGTGTCTCTCTCTTTAATCTCTTTAGTTTTGGGTATAATGGCAAATTGTTCCCTATAACTCAAACCAACCGTCATTAGAGTTTATAATATGATAAATTCTCCTAAAAATTCTATATTTTATATCTATATATAGATCAAAGTTAATAATTTTGTATATAATTAATAAAGTTTTGCACATACACGTGTAAGAGTTTGTCTTGACGAATATATTAGTACTACAATTTGGCCCCTAAACAAAAATTTTGGCTACGCTCTTAGTTAATTGAAATAATAGCATCAGTACTTGATTGAAAAAAGTCATCCAAAAAAATTATCCAATGATTTCTTAAGAGCAGGGATTTTCTTAGGTCAATCCCAAATTTTATTTTTTATCTATCTTTTTTGTCACCATAGGGAAGTACAATATTCTCTACGTACCATATAAGTTATTTTAGTTTTAGAAGTTTCTAAAAAAAAAAAAAAAAAAGGTTTTAGAAGTTTGCCTTTAGATTTTGTTGACTTTTGGTCATTATATGCATGATGATTATTCACATTTGTAAACTTGTTCAAACAAAATTGTATTAACAAATCGACTCTATTCCTTTCTCTTTAGTACTATTTCATTATCTAATTGTACGGACAACTTGCTGGCCACCATCAGAGCCCACTCAAATAACTTGTCCTCCAACTTAGTTATGGACTAATCGTCTTGTGAGAGAGTAATTCTTAAATACTCTCAAAGCACGATGAATGATGCTCTTTACTCTCACATTCATAGCAAAATTCACTCATTAAATTCATAGTCGAGTCTACCAAAAATGTAAGAAAACAAAACATCATTTCTCCATACTATTTCTCCATACTCCGGGAGATCTAAAAATTTTCCTGTGAGGTCCCCCATACTCACAAACTGCCAGTCATGGTTGGCAATGAAGACTGGGACTTATTTTGTAAATCAGTCTTTTCGTTTGAGCTTTTTTGCTTGGTTGTATTTTCCAGGAATTTATGCCCATTATTGGAGATTTTGCAAATGGTTTGGTTGGAGATCTGGAAAGCTTTGCTATTTGTGAACACAGAGTGAGCGAGCTTAGCTGTGAATTGGGATTTTAAAGATATTGGGTATTTAGTGATCTTCCTAAGCATAAAAACATGAGCGGAGCAATTATGCCAAAGTAGAGAAGTTTGAGAATTTGAAAATATTTGAATACTTAACTTGATCAGTTATGTTAAACATTGTTGATAATTAATATCCACACGCTGTTCATAATTGTAGGGAGCTGAGAGGAAACCTGGCGATGAATTTTAATGAACTAATGAAGGAATTTAGTTCAAAAAAAAAAATTTTTTTTTTTTTTTTGATAGGTAGGTTCAAATAGTTATAAGCCAATCTCAAATAGAGTTGCAAAAACAGATAGTAATATTCAATATTAACATAATAAAAAAAAACACAAGAAAAACATTCTTAAGCCAAATAAACAGTACTCATAAGTTATAATCGTCGGAATCAGAATCACACGGCATTACCACATCCCTAGAAGCACTGCTATGAACATCCTGACAGAAAAATGATCTCTCTGCAGGTTCACACATAAAAAAGATTTATTGCACAACTACAACAACTAAAATTATAAAAGTAAATGCAAAGCAAAAGGCTGTTATTATCATAAACCAAGCAGAAAATACCACTAAGTAGTAAGGATTGGAGGCATGTAGTCAGATTTGGCACCCAGAACACGAGCCTTGGTGTCAGGGAAGAACTCAAATCCAGGCAGCTCTGTGACATTTCCTTCACTATCAACCCCGACAGGGTAACGCAGCAAGTGTCCTGGCAGGTCATGTTCAAGTGTCTCACTTGAATACAGATCCCAATATTTGTCAGAAATCTGGTTTAACTTCCTGATACACTCCTCGCTTTTAGGGTGTAAGAATGAATCATCCAGCATGCCAAGGTGCTCATACCATAGTGACATACGGAAACCATGGATCTGGCCACGTGCTGGCTGCCTGTTAGCCAGATGATATGGTTGGTAAGCTCCCATTGCTATCTCAGAGTCCCTAGCTCCATCCATTGATCTCTGGTTGATGTTGGCAGATCCAATTATTATATATTCGTCATCAACTGCAAAAAGGCATAGGTCAGTTCCAAGACTTGACACAAAATATTTACATTAAGACGAGGAATGTCATATAAGTTGATAAATTCTTTTGAGATTGACTGGGTTCTGGGGTTCAAATATGCTAGCATGTTGTACAAGTTTCAAATTTGGGTAAAAGATTTAAATTAAAAACAAAAAACAAAAAACAAAAAACTAGGGTTCAAACAGTGGAGGTGGCATATCTTACCAATCATCATCTTAGCATGAACATAGATCATGAAGCGCCGGGACTCCTGAGCTCGACTATAGTCTGAATCAGGTGGTGGTTTTTCTGTTGGTTCATATTCACCCTGCTTTTTCACCTCCCGATTTCCAAGGCAGAAAAATGTCAAATAATTCCGAGGATCCTCATCAATACCCTTGGCTCTCAGAGCCTGAATAATATCTTTATACATCATATCCATTGTCCTCCTCTGCCAATCTAATATGGCCTGAACTGATCCACTCTCCGGCATACCCTCTGGCCACATCGGGACAACAACATAGACAGTGAACCTCTCCCCTGCTTCAATCTTGCTGATAATCTTAAGTGAAAGCTCCTTTGGAATCAGATGAAGAGCACCAATATCCTCAGGCTTGATATCATCAGCACTCCAGCAAAAAGAGCTTCCAAGGAAATACTGATTCTCAATATAAATGAAATCCTTTGCACGTCGAATAGCATTAATGTAAGCATCCTGAATGCTTCGGTCAATGATATTATCCTTCCCACTGACAAGCCCTGCTCTGGCTGCATCTTCAGGTGTCTCTGGGAAGCCAAAAGCAGCCCCACCATCAATGGATCTAAACAACTGCACATTCCATGTGTCATTGTCATCTGGAAACATAACTGGAGATGGGGGGATGATGATTTCGTCAAGCTCTCTAAGCTGAACAAGTAAATCCTTACCACCTTGCTTTCTCCACCTCTGCTCAAAATTAAATAAGACATCCCAAGCAATTGGTCCTTCAAGCCGGGAGTGGATATCATGCCACGGTTCCCTTGGACCACCTTTTGTAATTGAAGCACCCTCAAAATTTGGCTGATGAAAATCATCGTGATGTGCAGTGTCCAATGTCCTGAAGAGTGAATGAAAGGGGGTATCATATCTCCCATCACAAAGATCAATACCCCCAACGAAACTCACAATTCTCCTCTTTTGTGACCCTCCACTAGGCATATCACTGTCCACCACCACAATCTTCTGGTGATGAGTGAACATGGTTGAAATCGATAAGTCCTGAACAATGCTTCCACCATCATCGGGATTTCGGGGACACAATACACAGTGCACATCAGTATTCTGGAAGTAATGTTCAGTTTCTTCATCGTGGGTGGCCATCAATCCATCCTTTTTCAGTAACCCAACAGAAGTCCTGTCATCCCAAACAAGCATAAGAACCCTAACACCTTCACTTGCCTTTTTCTTAAGCAGATCACCAAGTAAGATGTCTCCTCCAGACTTTGGCCTCCTTGAGTCCCTCACCAAGGAAATTTCTGTATAGACAGACCATCCAGTAATGTAGATCAAGTGTTTTGCATTAGTGATTGCATCAAAAATGTCTTCCCAACATCTGTGGGGCTCATAATATGTGCCTCCAGCAAGAGGGATTTTAGGAACAAATTTGTCTGGGACATGAGCATCTTGGTACAGAGAAATCCTACATCCTTGTCTCTGTGAGAAGAATGTGTATGGCACTCCAGGAAATTTAAGACTTCTAATACCCCGAGCCCAATTATGGTCTTTTGCAACATCAAAATATTGTAGCTTCACATGGATCTTCGAACCTACAGGATTTTTCTCTTTATCCAGTATATCAACCCATCTATCCACTTCCTCTCCATCTAAGAGTTCTTCAATAGGTACATATGCTCTTCCAATTAAGGTTGCCCCAATAGGATTATCGTCTTTGACAGTGAAAATAACATTTGAAGCCAAATGAGCACAGTAGATATGAAAAGACTCATACCACTTGGGATTGTTAGGCTCATTTTCTAGTATCCTGGTCTTCCCAACTCTCGCCTTTTCTAGATCAATGGTTGCGTAGACTTTAGGAACTCCTTTACCAATACCAACTGTCTCTTCAATGTTTGCCATTATCTACAAAATATAAATTCAAAAGTAAGATTTTGGGAAAGAAGAAGAAAGGAAAAGCAAATGTATTACTTGAAAACCTACACTCCAACAACAAGCATCATATTATCAGAGTAACTAAAAATAATTAGAGAGTGGAAATTATAAAAATGATTGTATACTTTGTAGTGTATAAAATGAACAGGGGAAGGATTATTCATACGATGAAGATAATGCTAACAATCCACCAAAAATACATTGATAAATGAAAGAACAAATAAAAAAGGAAAAGCACCACACACAATCTTTAACAAATCTTGCTGCCATAAAAATACTCAAAAAGAAAAAGGGGGAGACAGCAGCCCATGATTTAAAGCACTGCACTGGTCACTGCTATTTGTGATCTGGATAAAGCTTAGTTTCATAAAAATAAGTATTGAAGTAGTTTAGTACGACAAGAAACACCAAAATCAGTTTCTTATTCTTAAATGTTAAAACAATTATATGGCTTTCATCTAGCACAAGCTCTCGCCTTGTTGGCATTATGACCAAGAACTAACATACTTTCGAGATAACCTCAAGGGGTCGGCCTAGTGATTCCCAAGCCTTCATTAAATCCACATTAGGTCTTAGGTTCAAAACTCCTAAACAACATCTTTGGACCAGCCCAAAGGATTATTTCTAGAGTTTCAACACCCACCTTAGCCCCCCCCAAAAAATAAAAAATAAAAAATAACCTCCTACTTTCAAGATAGACATGTATGCGATATGAGATAGTTCCAAAACTGTTTTAAGATTACAAAATTACCCATCCGCTAAGCAATAAGTGAAAGAGAGCAAACAGAGCTTCTTCACAACATTGCTAAGTAAGTTATTACAAATCCATGATTGTAAAACCATGATCTTAAGGATCTGAAATGAAGAATTGAAAGTTCAACTATTTCCTAGAAAAATAACAAAAAAATATAGTTATTAACCATATTTCTAAATATCATTTTAATTTTTCAATATCTTTAATTACTTTGATCACTAAAAAAAGGCTATCCACATAAAATAACAACCACCCACCAACATTATAAAAGTTGTGGTCCATCACTTTTAGTATATTCTAATATAACACAATCAGCTGGAAAATCACTCCTCGTAATTAACAAAACATTTGTTATTAGATCAACAACCCATTAGGCTAATTTCAAAACAGACAAACACAAATTTTTTTTCCCAACAAACATTACTATATACTTGATTTTTCATATGTTTTAACTATAAAAACCAAATCGGTATCCAAATATAAAGACAAAAAACCATGATCCGTGCTTTAAAAAACAGAGATCAAATATTGGGTCAGATCCAAATTTATTGAATCATAAAAAAGGGAAAGAGAAAACAGGTAACAGAAGAACCTTGCGGAAGATCTTAGGGCCACCTCCACTGTGGAGCTTGTCGACCTCATAGACGGTAACGTGAAGTGTCCCATGTAGCAGAATATGCGCCATTTCTCTGCACCCATTAACCAGAATTATTATAAAGAAGAAGAAGAAATATCAATCAAAACAGAGTAATCAGAAATATACAAAGAAGAAGAAGAAGTTGATCGTATGAGAGAAGAGAGAGAGAGAGAGAGAGAGAGAAAGAGAGAGTGAGATCTGAGAAACCTGAGAGATGGTAATTCAAGTGGATTGTGAATTCTGTGATCCGCTTTTGGTTCTGGTTTTGTACTATTATTATTATGTCGATGATTGATATTTATGCTATACAACAGCCAGCCGCACACTGAAAGTGAAGGCGAAACAGAGAGAGAATAAGTGAAATAGATCCACAAAAGCAGGCAATGAGGAGTACTATATTTAAAAGAGAGAATATGATTTGGACAGTATGGGGAAAAACGAAAAAGGTTCTTTTTTTTTTTCCTATTCTTTTCCATTTTCTATGTATCTGATTTTGCACTATTGAGATAATATTTTCATTTATTGCTTCACAAATGAAAATATTATCTCAATATTTTCATTTGTGAAGCAATAAATCAAAAAAAAAAGTTGCTATAAATTTTTTTTTTGTAATAAAAAAAATCAATTTTTTTTCCTATTCTATGCACATATATATTAGTATTGTTAACTAGAAAACTTCAATCCAAACTTATTATAAAAAACAAAAATTACCCCTTACTACATCAACAATACTATAAATACAATCAATTTTATTCTTTTTTTTTTTTTTGTTTACAAATTAGTGTGATAGCAACATTGATTCTCAAGAAAAAAATTTCGTGATAGCAAAATTACTTTGACATTTGTTTGGTTAATTTCAATTAACTCAACAAATGAGTTGTAAAACTATATTATTTTCCTATATTTGGTAACAACCTTAAATGAGTTAAAAAACAGTTTTTAAACTTCTCTTATTTAGCTTGCTGTGAGATAGAGTTATTTTCCAAAAAAAAAAAAATCAGTAGAAAACAATCTCTAAAAATAAGTCATACTTTTTATGTTAACCAAATATAGTTTTCCATTGGCTTTTTATTTTTATTTTATGCTATCAAACACTGGAAAATAAGGAAAAATATTTTTACACAAGATTTATCATCGAAACAAACAGAGCGTAAATTCAATTTTTTTTAGCAGTAGTAGTTGTGGGTAATTTGCTAATTTTCAATATTTAAGGGGGTACATTGCTTGATTTTAAAGTTTAGGGGAGATTGAATTGAAGTGTTCCCTAATTAATTAAGGACAACGATTAGCTACAAAATCGGTTGTAATATAAAACTACAACCTTACTCAATATCTTTTTATTGAAGGTGAATTTTTGACAAATCAACCCTTAGATTACATCTTCTTATATTCTCCATGCTTACAAAATTTCTAGAAAATTAAAGATCAATAGTTATGTCATCAATAAATTATTTAAATTGAAAGCTTTTGTAGTTTAAAATTATGTATAAAATATAAACTTATAGTTCATATAGTAAATAATATTTGATTGACACAAAATTTGAAATGTGCATTAAGAGCGTAAAGAATATGCAATTTAACGGTTAGATTTTCAAAATATGTAGTATTGTTTATTTTATTGAGTAAGGTTTTAGCCTTAGACTACAACTAATTTTATATCTAAACTTTGTCCATTAATTAATAGAAATAATTTTTTTTTAATTGTTCACTATCCAAATTAAAACTCCTATTAAACCCTTCATATATAGTAAAATACCAATTTTTTCTATCAGGATCAAATGCTCAATTTAATTTTTTTTTTTTTTAACACAAATACAACATGAAGCCTAATCTCTTAATTTGAAGAAGGGGAATAATTAAAATATATATGATTCATCATCTTAATTCTTGAAAAAAATAATAATTATAAACAGGGGCAACTTGATGCATTTGGTGGCCTAAGGCGAAAATTGATTATCTTGTTTTATATAAAAAATTACTACTAATTAATATGAATTACATAGAATTTTTTTTCTTTTTTTTAGAAATTTTATAGATACAACAAATTTGACAAAACTTTTGGCACTTGTTGATGTGGCAAATTAATAATGGTAAGTAAAATAGTGGTGTTAGTGGTAAACCTAGATAAGAACTAGTAAAAGTTTGCTAACTCAACTTTTATTATTACTCTTCTTTTTTTTTAGAAGTGCAAAATTTACAATATTTTTCACAATAAATCCTAGATTTTAACCATCAAAACGCACCTTACACCTCCCCCCCCCCCCCCCCACAAAGAATTGCTGTACATTTTACATTATCATCAAATGATTTCCCTCTTTTCACGAACTGGTCACAAAATATTAAAGAAGATTTTTAGCCTTGCAGTCACAGTTTTTTTTTTTTTTTTTTCAAGAAACACGATTACCTTTTTTTAGAAGAATAAACAAAATTATTTTGATTAGTATGAACACTATCAAATTATAAAAATCGACAAAATTTTCACTTTTATCAAAGAAAATCTGAACATATAACTCATTCCGTAATTGAGCCTCATCCATTATTTTTATAAGCTTTAAGAAACTTATGACTTTCAAAGTAAATTATTTACCAATTTTTTAATAAAAGAAGAGAATGAGATACCATAATTAAAACAATACCGTCGGTGATAAAAAGAAATTATTTTTTTTTTTTTTTTTCATATTCTACCAATGCATTGGATCACCCCCACATACATCTCTAGAAGAAATGGTAGAAATTTTCAACTTTTGCTGCACACTCATTATTTTCTTATTTTTTTCGTTAAACTAATTGGTAGTACACTGATGGGACGGCACATGTGAACGTGGCACATTCATAGCATGCCCAATCTCTTACTTTTTTCTATAATAAAATAACCGGACTTTCATTCCTTTTATTTTTTTTGTTGATATTATCGTTTTTTATTATATATACGGATTATATTATATCGTTAATCTTGCCGATGGGAGGCTTAACTGAGTAGATAAGGATCAGACGTTTTGTGCAATATACCTAGATTCGAGTCTTACTGTCCGCATAAATCCATTGGTGGATTATCACATTTCTTACCATCGTGCTATGGCAAGGGGGTGTAATATAACCTTAAATCCCCCCATTTTCTTTTTCTCAAAAAAAAAAAAAAAAATCGTTAATCTTTGTTTGAAGAGTTTGTTTCGAATAGTTTAATGTTAGATAGTTTATTTACAAACATATTTATTTTAATAAATCATACTCTAAACTTGATTAATAAACCATGACAAATAGAAACTAATATGACCAAAAAAATCATTCATAATAAGTAATCATATTTATTGCTAGTATAATGAAACCTTACTTGATTTTGGATAAAACTAAATTATTTTATAAATATTTTGTAATAATAATTTTTATTATCAAATAAAAAATAAAAATTAATTTTTAATATTGGTGATAATTGAATTTCAAATTTTTATTCAACTAATTTTTTTTTACTAATTAAAATCTACCTTATAAATAAACTTGATTGTTGTTGTAATTGATATAATTCTATTTAGCCAAAAATAAAAAAATTCATATCCATAACTTGCCTAGCTTTTACAGTGGGTTTGGGGCCTCATTAGTGAATGGTGGGGTCCTTGTCTCCTTGACCCTGACTCTTTAACGTGTATTGACTGATAAGCTTTTAATAGAGGTATCTATTGGTGATTCACGCGCAGTTTACACGTAGCATCTGAAGCACAAGCTCGTTTGCACGAAGTCGACGAGAGAAGTGAGATGTGACAGACAAACTCACCTAATAGCTATTGATGCATGCCCCTAGTTTCAACTTGTGTTGATCTTAACTCGAAAATTTGAGGTTAATCTGAGCATTGGTTTGACCTCTGTTTGAAAATAGAGTATTTATTCAACTAAAAGTGACGAAAGCAAACATAAAAGAGGGAAGAAGACGTCCAAATCTAAGTTAGAAAAATGAGCCACAAGACTTTTTGCCTAATTTGAAATACTTGTTTAAATTACTTAGTATGTGTTTGGATTTGCGTCACGTCTATTACATTTACGTTTGCATTTTTTTTTTTTTACGCGTTTTGCTTTAGGACAGCTGACAATTATTACTGTTTACGTACTGTAGTAGTACTGTTCACATACTATAACAACACTATTCATGAGACCTACAACCACTCTATTTAGAAAAAAAATTTTAAAAATAGGTTTCATAGTACTATTTATACATTTAAAAATTATTTTGCTACAATGTTTTCAGTTTCAGCAAAAATAAGTTGTATCCAAACGGACCCTTAGCAACATATGGATAGAGTTTATCTCTAACCAGTTTTGATCAAAATTCCTCCGACTATTCATGTGTACTTTTAGTCGTATAATATTTTACATTTTCTAATTTTGATCGTTTCTCAAAATTTTTTTTTTTATTGAAAAACAAATTATCTATGAAGTCAATTCTTTTAACTCACTATATGGCAATTCAAACAATTATTTATGTGTACTTTTAGTCATATGACATCTTACACTTCCTAATTTTGATCCATTCTCAATTTAATTTTACTATTTCTTAAAAAAAATTCTTCCATTAAGTCAATTCCTCCAACTCATGGCAATTTAAACAATTATTTATAAATACTTTTAATCATATGACACCTTACACTTCCTAATTCTGATTTGTTCTCAATTTAATTTTATTATTTATTTAAAAATAAATAAATCATCTATGAACTTTTTTTTAATAAGAAGATCGTAACTATATTAAGAAGAAGATAAAAACAATACATCATGAGCTAATGCGTACTCAACCATATTAGGATTTTCTCTATCCAAGTTACATAACCATTAATGTTTTTTGGCATATTGAACCAAATGATGAACTGGGTGATTGTCGTTTCGCTTAACATGGGATATACTCATGCATCTAAAATCCTACAGTTTATTTCTAAACCCCACAATGATAATGTCAATAGAAACTAAAGCTTCACTTATTCCATTTAATGCAAAAACGATGATCTTGGAGTCACTCTCAAACACTACATCGTGTACTCTCACAGCCCAAGCATAATAAACCCCCTCCTTCAAAGCCTTAGCTTTGGTCTCCAAAGGTCCAAGTGTTATTGGTAATTTCTTGCTTAAGGCTACATCTACCTGTCCCGTGTGGTCCCGAATGATAACCCTAATATTGATTTTGTACCATGACATTATTGGAGGTGTCCATAGCACTATATCGCTGATTACAGGTTGAGCTAGCTTGAAGTTAGCCATTTGAAATTCCTCCATTAAGTACATTGTCCTTTGTAAAATCGCAACATTTTGTTGTCTTGCTTTGCCTTCTCTCATTGCATTCCTATTGAACCACATACACCATGCCACTGTGATGACCAGCCCCAATATCTCAATATCCATATGTTGCCTGAACTTTAAGTGCCACAGAAAGTCTCTGAACTTGTGATAATCACCACCTTAACTATCAAATGAAATGTCATATAGACATCAAACTTTGCAAGCTTTAGTACATTCCTAGAAATAATGCCCACTGCTCTTTGCTTCCTCTTTGCATGCTTCACAGGTTAGGTTGTCGAGAATTTTCCTTTGGCACATGTTAGCTTTCATTCGAAGTACGTTTTTTTCTAGCATGCCATTCAAAAGATTTAACCTTATTAGGTACATTAAGCCTCCATATTGTCTTCCAAAAATGTTTGCTATTTCGATTGCTAGAAGCCTCACCTGGGTTACTGCTGTTGGCCAATGACAATGTTACCTTGTATGCACTCTAGGCCGTGAAATTCCCTTTTTGTGTAATCGAGAACTCAAGGGAATGCCCATGATAGCTAATGCATCATCTGGGGAGAAGAATTTTCATACCATGTTTGACCTCCTAGCCCAAGTATGTGGATCTATAAGTAGGGAAACATTTGCATCAAGTAGAGAGTTGGTGTAGCCACTTATCTTTTTATATTTCAATTGATTGTCCATTACCCATCTACCAATGAAGACCTTGTTGAACAACATCCTATGCAGCCAATATACTCCTCCATGTGTAGGATGGGTGATTCCCCAACTTGGTTGAAAGAAAATCCCCATTGGGGATACATCTAGCCTAAAATACCTTGTGGACTAGGGAGTTCGTACATGTTTGTAGTTGCCATCCTTGTTAGCTAACGAAGCAAGATTAAAGGCTTTAAGGTCACTAAAGCCCAAACCACCCTCCTTCTTGATTGTGTCTAGTGTCTAATAAGACATTTTCATTAGTTAGCTTCTATCGAACTTTCAAAACAATATATATATATATATATATATATATTTTTTTTTTTAATTATTAATTGTCATTTTTATCCTTACTTTTTTTTTTTCATTTCACTTTTCTAATTTGGCCACTTTCCTTTGATTCCTTGGCCATTCCTCTTTTCTCTCTTTCTCCGCTACCATCTCCCGGCCAATTTCAACAAATTACATCAAATCCCAAACACTAACGTAAAATCATCACCACAATCTAAAAACCGCGGAAATAGCCATTGGGTGTATGTATCAAACCCAATAAGCCCAACTAGTCAACGATAATAGTGTAATATATAATTAAGTCTTATTTTTTGTCGGACCATGTGCCTTACCGATCCATCCAACGATCAATTGGTGAAGGATGAGGGGACACAAATCTTTTATAGCATTCGATTGCAGACCAAGCCCATTGGTATTGGAGTGAATTATGAAATCCCTCACATTTTTAACTCATCAATGAAAGCAGTTTCATTAGTTATATTTAAAAATTAATATATGATTGTTTGAAATAAGATTAATTTTTGGCTAAATTACATATCACACTCTCTAACTCAGGGGCGAAACCAAAAAATTTTGTTTGGGGGGAGGGGGGGCCAAGTTATGGCACTAATATATTTATCAAGATAACTCCATGCGCACACACACACACACACACACACACACACATATATACACATGCTTTTTTATTATATATACACACATATATATACACACATTTTTTATTTGATAAGTTATATCTACACACACACACACCCAACAACAACAAAAAACTTAATATTTTCAATCAAAATTATATTTGATGGCTATGGGGAGACAAGGATCCAAACAGCTGATGAAATAGGTAAGGGCATTCGTGAGGAGGTAAACCTCGGGAAATATTGGCGGGATGCCCTCGGAAAGTATACACCTAACTCATACAGAAGCTGAACAACCATAATTGGTGAGGGCATCGAGGACATCTACCTAACCTCGGAAAGTCGAGAGTCAGAGTTAGAGAGAGCACGACGCAACCTGAGGGTGGACAAGGGTAACTTGGCATTGAATGAGAAAGAGAAGAAAAAAAAAATACAAAGTAGCCATCCTCTTCGCATTAAATGCACTGCAATCACTTAGCTGGTCACATTAATGAAGAAATGACCATGAATAGTACTCCCACAGCTCATACCCTAGTGTAAAAACCTTCTAGCACGGTCTTGATGGAACAAGTATTAGGAAAGTCTAATCCTAACCCTCCAAATATAAAGTCTAGATGCATTTTGGCTAAATTATATAAAGCAAGAAGCACCTAGATCAGGGGGAGTTCTTTTGGGAGAGAGAAATAGAAAAAAGAGAGAGATTATCCAATTGTAACCTCTTCCTCGGACCAAACGTGAGGATGAACACTTAGCCATTTCAGGGCTCTTTCTAATTGAATATCTTTACTTCACACCTAAGACTGATCTGACCATCAATTTTTATCACATAACGGGTACTTAAAGGTGGACCTTGAATTCCAACTCTAAAAAATTAATTGTGTGACCAAATAGTAGTATGATCAACACTTGCCCTTTTTCTTTGTTTTACCTTTTTCCCTCCACAATGGCAATCTTTCATAAAATAAAATTCATTTTTACCATTTTTATAGTGAAATTCTTAAAAAGTATTATTTTCAATACACATTATCAAATTTTATACTAAAATAAGTAAAAAAAATCTTTCAATTGAACTATTGAAATTTTCAAAAACCGGTCCAAAACTTGGAGGAATAAGTTAAGTTCGAACATATTTGAAGCTATCTTGCTCTAACCCATTATGTGGTAACTAAAGAGACATTTCATGTGTTGTTTTAGTGATAAGATTTTTTATAATGAGTCAGTAATTTGTCAATCAACACATAACAGATTGAAAAAGATAGATTCAAACATGTTTGGTGCCAAACTTTATCAAATATTTTATAAATATAAGAGTACATTTTACAATAAAAAATAGAATTGAGAAAAATAAAGTTATATCTCTATAATTATTAGACAAATTATTTTTTTTAAGAGTATCATTGGACTAATTCAAATATATGGGGGGCCAACTCTTACTTTTGTAGACTAAATTTTAAAAATATTAAAAAAATTATATATATATATATTAAAAAAATTCAAAATTTGGGGGGGTGGGGCGGGGGCATGGCCCCCCCACCATATTACTTACCGCTGCCCTTGCTCTAACTTAGTCTAAAATTCAATTCAATTCTCTAATTTCATTTTAGTTCAATTTAGTCATCTAACTTTTAATTTTGTTCAATTAATTCTGCCAAAATTGGGCCATATTAAGGACCACCAAAACAATAGTAATTTTCTATTGAATAAAGTTGGAAGTTAATGCATAATTTTAATGGAGATTAATGTAAGAACTAAATTGAACAAAAATTAAAGTTAAATGACTGAAATGAAGAAAAATAAAATTAGGTGACTGATTTAAATTTTAATCAAAGTTAGACAACCTTAACTTTTTAAGATATGAATCAATAATATTCTACAAGAAGTCATAATATAGAATCTCACTTATGTCAAAGGAGAAGGGTTTAAGGTAGGGGAGGGATACTTTTTCTCAAACAAAGTTTCTTTTCAAACTAATTAGGAGAAAAACTTTTCAAACTTCTCATATTTTTTCTTTTTGTGGTGTTCATTTTGAAAATCTAACTGTCAAATTTCATGTTCCTTATGTTCTTAATGTACATATCAAATTTCGTTTAAATCAGATGATATTTACTATTCAATCAATAAACTTATTTTTTTTTTACACAATTTTAGAGTACAAAAACTTGAAATTTTAACATTTAGTTGATGACATAATAATTGATCTTTGATTTTCTTAAAATTTTGTAATTATGAAGGATATAATAATAATATGCAATCCAACTGTTAAATTTTTAAAATTCACACTTAATATAAATATATATGGGTCTCTGCTACAAAAGGAGGGCTCACTGAACCAAGGGATGTGAGAATCATATATTTAAGTTTTTCTGGTTGTCACTTGTCACTCTTGAAGTTTCCAAATTTAATATAATTATCAATTAAAAATATAATACTACCAAAAAAAAGAAGAAACATAAATGAAATAGGATTGTTGTTTTGTTTTTTTTGCTTTTGTCTTTTTTATTTATTTATAATTTTTTTTTGTACAAGATAGAAATTTTATTCTAACCTAATTTAAGTATATACATATATGTGTGAAGCTCTCTCCTAAAGACTTAAACCCCAAATCTTGCCCCCCCCCCACACTCCATAAGCATTTATACTTGTGGATTGACCATTGCACCAAGAATGCACGGTGATTTTATTTATAATTTTTTAAATCCAAAAGTTTATGTAATTGTTGAACTTGCTATCATCATTTCAAATTGTTCTTTGGCACATTTGGAGTTGCACCCCAATAATAATTTGGGAAATTACATCAAAGGATCTATAAATAATTCTCAACTTTTTAATTTTATCAATTAAAGTTTCAAACTAATGAAATTGTTTCAATTTTGAAGCTTGTGTTTATCTCTATTATTCATTTACATTATTATGGGTAGTGATGAGTAGAATAAAAGGAAATTTTTTTTGATAAAACTTTAGGTTTCAACGAGGTAATCATTTTTAATTTTCTAACAATCAATTTCTCATTCTAAGGATTTCTCTCTCTATCCTCTTTGTTTATAGGCTAACAAAAATCGATATGAACATTATCTTTGATCATTCTTGAACAAATTTTTCCAAAAAGAAAAAGAAAGTATGTAAGAACTAATTGAGAGACCACACATCTTGAGCACCATGTAGAATTAAGATGAAGATTGAAGATTTTCTTAGAATACTATTGTGGTGGGTCTTTTGTGATTTTGGGCTAGACTACCTCACTGGGCCCAAGTGTTCTAAATAAGAGAGTTAGAACCAGTCCAATTGCAACTCACCTTAGTCCAGCTTATGCACAAACTATGCCCCGTTTTCCAAAACTTTAGTCACATGCCCATGGTAGGCGAAGCTACTACAGAAGAGTTATGGTAGATAAATGCAATAAAACAACGATAAAAGAAATATGTTATTGTCAGGCAAAGCAAGTAAGAGATCCTTAATTAAAATAGGGAAAGAGAACGATATGGCAACAAGAAACACATTATAGGTGAAATTGCAAAGACAAGAGAAGAAATAATAGCAATAAGCGATAAAATCAAAGGAGGAAAAGATCAGTTTGCCGTGTTCAGTTGTATTACGGGACTAAGGCTAAGGAGGGAACCAATTCCTCAACGTGGGTAACCTTACAGGAGGATCTTACTGTAGAAATTATCCACTTTGAGGGAACGGGCCTAAATGACTTGTGCCCAAACGAGTTCTTTATCCTTAACAGAGGGTAGGCTTTTAGAGGGAGAGATGAGATTAGCCTATTGGTGCATGCCTGCTATTCTACACTCTCTATTTCTCTTCTTTCTCTTTTTTTTCTCCGTTTTGTTACCTTGATTCTTTTCCTCACTCATTTCCTTTCTTTCTTAGTGCTTACTTGTGTAGTGTTATGGTGATGGTGGTGTTATGAGTCTCTCCTAGTGGTTGCTACTGTTGTGATGATGTTACTGTGCACGGCAAGGACTCTTTATATACTGTTTGCCATGACTGGTTTTTATCATTTTAGCTTTTAACTACTTTTTTCTGGTTTAGGGTGTTCTTCTCGACCACCCACTAGTTTGTCAGCTGGCCAGCCACCACCACTTACCTGTGCTGACTGTGCCACTCCCCATTACCAGACAAAGGAGACTATTTTGTTTGCTTGCTCACTGTGGCATTCTTGTCTACCACAGTGTGGGTATTCTCTCTTGCTATCCCTCATGACATGCACTTAGTGGTTCCAACTCAGCATTCATTCTTTTGAGTGGTATGTCATCCCAGTAGGACATCACCCTTAAAAGAATCTGAGCAGGAACCCCAGAATAGACTTGCCTTTTTCCCCACCGTCAGACCATACCCTCTTTTACCTCTGACCCATAACCCACCACCCCTGTATTGGCTGGATATAGGTTGGTAGTGCCTGAGCCTTGCACATGCTCCACTTCTTGTGTATGTCAAAAGCTTGTCTGTTACTCATGCATTTGCCATGGTCTAGAAGCTCATCTATGCATTCTGCTGCTCATCCTTGTCCTCTTATGGTGTAAATTGTTTTTCTAATTTTCCATTCTTTATTGGCTTGCTCATTTCAAGGGCTAGGCCTTACTTGATTGTGGGTTTTCCCCTCTTTAGCTCATTCTTTACTTCTTCCGTAATCTTGTTGTCATTCCTGTCATACCACTCTGCCATTCGTGTCGTGGTGTCATTTGACCCGTGCTTGCTGGGCCTCTTTTGGGCCTGCTGCTTATTCTTCTCTCAATGACTCAATATGGTCATTGGATTTATACTCATGCTACTTTGGGTTTTCTTGACCTATTACATTGCTTGTGGGCTCCTTTGTCCCATTTCTTTCTTCTTGGGCATCCTTGGCGCATTTGCTTTTCTTGGGCATTCTTGACTTATTTTCTAATTTTGCATTCTCATGGGTTTTTGCTAACTCTTTTGGGCTTGCCTAACCCAATTACCTTATCCTTCATCTTTAGGGCTCATAGGCTTTCCATTAACCCTTTACTTTCTTACTTCATTTCTTCAGGCTTGTTATGGCTCATTCTCACTTTTCTATATCACATAATGCCCATGAGTTTACTACTTCTCTCTCTGGGCTCCTTTAGACCCATTTACTTTCCTCAAGGCCCATTTATTTACTTTATAGGTCTATGATCCATTTTTCCTATCATTCGGGTTATATGATTTTTCCATCAATCTACCAACTCTTCTCTGCCCATATTGTTAGGCTTCTTCCTGCTACTGAACTTCCAAAATGAGCATCAACAACTATCTACTTATTATTTTTGATTTTAACTACATCAAAATACGCTTTCTATTCTTTATTCTAGAATTTAAAGTTGTATGTTTTCTCTTATGAATGAAGTAAATCCAACACCAAACAATATAAAAAAAAAATAAATGCCATCAAAGAATAAAAATCTTCTATCTCAAACTTATTGTTCTAACTCATTGCTCATCAATAGCAGCTTGCAAGATGTCTTTCCTCCCTCCTCTTCTCTTTAAGGTCACAAAAGTTTAAACTTTAAAATGAAAAATAAACGAATAAGACACATAACATATTATAATTAGTGAAATATAAAATGAAGCTGAAAAAATAAAAGAGCCGATTACTTCCTATTTGTTTCTTTCTTCCTTCATCTTACTTTTGGGTAGTATGCACCATCGTTGTAGAATCTTTCTCACCTCCATCGTCAAACGACCAATCAAATCAACCAAATATAGATCAAATTTCTTTGTAAAACTTTTAGTGTTGCTTTATATTTCATCAAGTGAAAAAAAGCACGTGTATTACAATTTACAAACATTATATCTATCTTCAATTTATAATCATAAAAAACAATAGAATGGAAATAACCTTTTAAAAAAAATTCACCTTTTTAAATTTTTTTGGTGACAATAATCGAAGCATGTCTTCTCTCTTCTTTCTAACTCATATGGTTGTTTCAATTTTCATTTTTAGTATTTAACTTGTAGTTGTCGAAATACTCATCGCAACATATCTTGCATGTATGTATATTTGTCAGAATGGCTCAATCAGAAGGGTGCCGACATAATGATCCAACGGTTGACACAAAGAGATGAGTTACATCATGGCCATAAATGTGACATAAATATAGGATAAGGATGGCCCACGACTTAAATCGTATCCTATGCAAAACGTGAGACAGTCATTATTAGTCATCACATTTGACGTGTCACGTGTCCTACCACAACAGCACGTTACCTCAATAAAAATGCATTCATATACACCCATTTTTAGAACACTAGTCAAGGCCTGAGGTTTGGAATCCCGGTCCACTTCACGTTAAGGGCCCAAAACTCAAGTCGAGGAGCCTTATTGCCGAGGAGGTATGGCAAGAACCCCTTAATGGCCCAAGAATGTAGCCGAGGATAACCTCACGCTCAACGCCTCATAAAACGCCTGAAGGAAAGGACATAATTAGTACAAGAGCGGTACAAGCAAAAAAGCTGCCAACACCCTAACGTGGAGCCCAGCACCTGACAAGCCCATATCCCATACCATGCTATCCAGCTTTTCCCAACCACTTTGACGTGAGGATTGATAAGACGAGTAACCACCCCAAATAAGGAGAAACTGACACGTAGATGAAGAAGGGGAAGTGAATACTAGTATAAATGGGAAAAGAGAGCTAAAAAGAAGGGGCCCGGAAGAGGGGGGGGAAGAAAAAAGGAAGGCTGGTGAGAAGGTAATGCTCCTCGGACTAAGTCCGAGGAGCCAAACCTCTTAAACCACACCAAGGTAAGGCTCAGCCATGCAATCCAAGCATACCTTTGTATGATTTCTCATTAAACCAGGACCAGACCCCTGCCCAGTGCCCAAGGGCATGCCTTTCCAAACCCATTATCTACAAATCATATTGTTTGGGCCCTTTACATACGAGCTCAAGGTCACTCCCGGGCCGTTAAAAATCGTGTCCTTACAATTGGCGCCGTTTGTGGGAAAGGCTCGCGCGTTGGCGTAGGTGGCGGTGGAGTCAACTCTCTAGCAAGCAAAAGTTCGTGGGGTTTCCTCCATTTCCGGTGACATACAGTTGTTGCTCCGACAAAAACTTCAGCTAGGGACTACGCCTTGCAATGCCCAGGGGCGCGGGCATCTCTAGGGACTTTTGGCCTCAAGCCAACTCTCCCCGCCCTAGTTTAGGGGCTTGCGTTCGAAAAATAAACAAGTACAAAAGAAAAATCAAAAGTTTTGGACAGAACCAAGGCCTTGCATGGTCCTCGGACTCAAGCCTATGGAGAAACCAAGTACAAAAGAAAAATCAAAAGTTTTGGACAGAACCAAGGCCTTGCATGGTCCTCGGACTCAAGCCTATAGGGAAACCAAGTACAAAAGAAAAATCAAAAGTTTGGGGAAACCAAGTACTTAAAAGAAAAACTTACAAGTTTTGGACAGAACCAAGGCCTTGCATGGTCCTCAGACTCAAGCCTATGGGGAAACCAAGGACTTAAAAGAAAAACTTACAAGTTTTGGATAGAACCAAGGCCTTGCATGGTCCTCGGACTCAAGCCTATGGGGAAACCAAGTACTTAAAAGAAAAACTTACAAGTTTTGGATAGAACCAAGGCCTTGCATGTTCCTCGGACTCAAGCCTATGGGGAAACCATGTACTTAAAAGAAAAACTTACAAGTTTTGGACAGAACCAAGGCCTTGCATGGTCCTCGGACTCAAGCCTATGGGGAAACCAAGTACTTAAAAGAAAAACTTACAAGTTTTGGACAGAACCAAGACCTTGCATATTCCTCGGACTCAAGCCTGTGGGGAAACCGACCACTTAAAAGAAAAACTACGTTATATGAACTTTAGAATCCATCCGAGGGGAACTCCCCGTTAACAATTGGGTTAATCCCTAGACTGCATGGATTCCCCAGCCTACCCTCGGATCCTCAGTACTAAAGGGATTGATGCAATATAGAGCAATATGTTACCAAAAACACAATCGAAGTCCCTCACTACTCGGCTACCCTCTCGGACAAATCATTTGGAGCTCATCGTTCTCGGACATTTGTTTTGCATGCATCGCACAGCGCTCGGCCGTTATCCCGGTTAGTTTCAAGAGTTTAATTTATTGAGAATTACCATTGCTATACTTGATAATGTCAGTAAGTTTAAACTAGTAGGAATCTGTTTTAAGGCATTTTTCTGCTCCAAGTATCATTAAAGGCAAGCTTATATTTAATATTCATGCACAAAGTAGTCGTTGCAGAAAAGAAAATTATTTAGAAAGAAATAAACTCATCTTTTATTAAGACAAAGAAATAGTACAGTGTACAATGAAAAGCTGAAATAAGCTTATACTAAAGCTAACTACGTAAGTAAAAAGAAAAAAATACAAGAGAATGAAGATAAAGTTGAAGAAGAAGCACAGAGGAGAGGTTGGCTGCTGTTCCAAGATGCTGATTAAGGAAACCATTCCTCAATACTTTTACATGCCCATAACTCAGGCAGCCAAGGAACCCAACGTGGGGCCTGCACCGTTGAAAAAAAGGTGCAGAGAGCACCTGGCTTCAGGCTAGCGCCGCTGAAGAAAAGGTGTAGGGAACCAAACTTGAGGCCTGCACCGTTGAAGAAAAGGTGCAGGGAGCCGGAAGTTGAGGAGCCCCCGCGAAAATTTGCCTGCGACAAGGCAGACGGCGCTGATGGCGGAAATTCCTTCTTTTGACATACCAAAAATCTGGCATGACCAGAACCTGCTTCGGATTTTGACTGAAAGAGGGAGAAATACCATCTTCCCCCTGTCAAAACGGGGGACTGGCTTGAATATGTGCCATCCTTGTCCGTACCATATCACCTTGAGGATTCGGTGCCTCTGAAGCGTGCGAAGACCTTTCATCTCCATCCACGCCTCAAACATCTTGCTTTGAGGCAGAATGACACTAGAAAAGGAGATTGTGAATATGGAAGAAGAAGTATGACTCTGAAAGGAACAGGGGAGTTCATGTGTAGGTGGAGTGACCCCCTACCCTATTTATACACAGAGCAAACCGGTGGCATTTAATTTATGCAAATTTCCAAGGAACGCTACGGACAAGGCAAACTTGGCTCAATTTCCAACCTCATCCTCAGCCGTAGGATTTGAAGATCCTCGTGAAGGCGCGCCTCGAGTACCGAAATATCAAAGGACTTCGCGTGAATGAAAAATAAAGGAGTGTCCCTTGTTTTGACACGACTCCCATGTAAATGAAAAAGCACAAATAATAATAGTCCAGGATTTGAGCAAGTCACGAGGTGGGCTCAGCATCACCAAAACCCTCCTTCCCAACTAAAGAGTCGGGCAGTAGGATTTTGAGGGGCTATTGTGGGGCCTGAAGTTTAGAATCCCGGCCCACTTCACGTTAAGGGCCCAAAACCCAAGCTGAGGAGCCTTATTGCCTAGGAGGTATGGCGAGAACCCCTTAATGGCCCAAGAATGTAGCCGAGGATAACTTCACACTCAACGCCTCATAAAACGCCTGAAGGAAAAGACAAAATCACTACAAGAGCGGTACAAGCAAGAAAGCTGCCAACACCCTAACGTGGAGCCCAGCACCTGACAAGCCCATATCCCATACCATGCTATCCAGCTTTTCCCAACCACTCTGACGTGAGGATTGATAAGACGAGTAACCACCTCAAATAAGGAGAAACTGACACGTAGATGAAGAAGGGGAAGTGAATACTAGTATAAAAGGGAAAAGAGAGCTAAAAAGAAGGGGCCCGGAGGAGGGGGGGGGGGAAGAAAAAAGGAAGGCTGGTGAGAAGGTAATGCTCCTCGGACTAAGTCCGAGGAGCCAAACCTCTTAAACCACACCAAGGTAAGGCTCAGCCATGCAATCCAAGCATACCTTTGTATGATTTCTCATTAAACCAGGACCAGACCCCTGCCCAGTGCCCAAGGGCATGCCTTTCCAAACCCATTCTTTACAAATCATATTGTTTGGGCCCTTTACATACGAGCTCAAGGTCACTCCCGGGCCGTTAAAAATCGTGCCCTTACATAAATCATTTGATTTTTAAAATATATAGGAAAAAAAGTAGTGATTAAGATCAATTTTAGATTTTATTTGTATCATAAAATAAAAATATAAATCATTTGATTTTTAAAATATATAGAGATTTACATTAATAAAAAGAGACATTAATTTTAAGAATTTTAATAATTATGTTATAAAAAGTTAATTTCAATCTTATAAGACCGTGACAAATTCCAGTCCAATATTTTATTATTTTATTTTGACCTATAACTTACACCTTAATAGTTGTGAATATATTGTAATAACAACAAAATGTCACGACATTTTTAGTTGTGCTAGATTTCGGTATAATATTTTATTATTTTATTTTATTTTATCTTGACCCATAAGGAATTGACACATGCATCACAATATTTTTCATAATATCTCTATGTATACATTGTACTTAATTACAATGTAAATTTATATTGTAGACACAAAAAATTGGCAAATTTTGTACACATTTATGAAATTTGTACAATATTTACCATTTTTTGTGCAAATGTGTATAATATTAACCACTTTTGTGTATTTACAATGTAAACTTGCATTGCAAGTACAAAGTAAGCATATAAAGATCTTAAAAAAAAAAAAAAAAAACAAAACTCAAACCAACTAGCATACTTGAAGGGGAAAAAAAAGAAAAGAAAAGAGAAAGTGCACCTCACTAATTGAATAAACCAAAAAAACACTATTCATGAGCCTTGGGCTTTTTTTATATAGTTAATAGATATGACAGCTTACATAAATATTTTTTTTTTTATAAAAAAAAACGCAAACTGATAACTGGAAAAAAAAAAAAAAAACTTTAGGCACTGTATAAATTAATGCTAAAATGTTGTGGACTTAGCATTTTTTTTATTTGATCTATAAAAAACTGAGATCTCAACAATTGTGAAAATATTGTGATAACAATAAGTGTTGTAATATTTTCTCAAAACATTTATTTTTTGTTGTGATTGGTCATAGTCTCATATTTTATTATTTTATTTTGATTTGTAAGAAATTGACACGTTAATAATTGTGAAAATATTGTGAAATTTGTTATGTCAGTATAACAATATATATACTAGCTTACATAAATATTTAAAAGAAAAAAAAACACAAAACGATTACAAAAAAAAAAAAAAAAAAAACTTTAGGCACTATAGCTACCATGCCAGTTGAATAAACCAAAAACACTACACAATAAGTGTTGTAACATTTTCTCAAAACATTTATTTTTAGTTGGGGTTGGTCACAGTCTCATATTTTATTATTTTATTTTGACTTATAAGAAATTGACATTTCAATAATTGTGAAAATAAATTTGTTGTGTCAGTATAACAGTATATATAAAAGGAAAAAAAAAAAGAATGGAAGACGAAAAAAAAGAAAAAAAGAAAAAAAAAAAGAAGACAAGTGCCTCACGAAAATTTCACTGTAGATGAACAGTGAATGAATAGTGATTTAACACTGAATGCACAGTGTTAAATCACTGTAGCGGCATTGCTGCTTTTTATATATACTAGCGTTGGCTGCACGTGCAAGGCATGTGCTACCCTAGTAATGAGAAAATTAATATAAATTTTGTATGTGAAATCGTGAATTTTAGCTCACCTAATTTGATTATATTAAAAAAGAAGTTTAAGAATACAAAAAATATCACAATATTTTCACAATATCTTCATTTTTGGGATTCGAATAGATATTTTTTTATTTTATTTAAGAGAAATGCTACATTCATAATATTTTTAGAACAAATTCTAAATGACAAATTATTATTGGTTTTAAACTAATAACATTGTTATTGTTATTCTCAAAACATTTATTTTCAGTTGTGATTGGTCACAGTCTCATATTTTATTATTTTATTTCAATTTGTAAGAAATTGATACTTCAATATTTGTAAAAATATTGTGATATTTGTTGTGTTGGTATAACAATATATATGCTAGCTTACATAAATATTTAAAAAAAAAAAAAAAACAAACCGATTGCTGAAAAAAATAAATAAATAAAAACTTTAGGCACGGTAGAAATTAATGTTAAAATGTTGTGGACTTGGCATTTTTTTATTTGATTTATAAGAAACTGAGATTTCAACAATTGTGAAAATATTGTAATAATAATAAGTGTTGTAACATTTTCTTAAAACGTTTATTTTCAATTGTGATTAGTCATAGTCTCATATTTTATTATTTTATTTCAACTTGTAAGAAATTGACACGTCAATAATTGTGAAAATATTGTGAAATTTGTTGTGTCAGTACAACAATATATATGCCAGCTTACATAAATATTTCAAAAAAAAAAAAAACACAGACCGATTATTGGGAAAAAAAAAAAAACTTTAGGCACTGTAGCTACAGTGCCAGTTGAATAAACCAAAAGCACTGTAACTCCAATGCTATCCATCAATAATAGCTTACCTATAATTTGTTGTGAAATTAATGTTAAAATGTTGTGGATTTAGAATTTTTTTATTTGATATATAAGAAACTGAGATTTTAACAATTGTGAAAATATTGTGATAACAATAAGTGCTGTGACATTTTTTTTAAAACATTTATTTTTAGTTGTGGTTGGCTACAACCTTATATTTTATTATTTTATTTCGACTTATAAGAAATTGACCCGTCAATAATTGTGAAATTTGTTGTGTCAGTATAACAATATAAATGTTAGCTTATATCAATATTTAAAAGGAAAAAAAAAAACACAAACCAATTACTGGGAAAAAAAAAAAAAACTAACTAAACCAAAGCACTGTTGTAGCTACAGCGCTGCACAGTGCAAAAACACTGGATGTACAGTGCCAAGACGCTATGCGCGCATTCACGCTTTTATTATAAACATTTATTTTTAGCTGTGGTTGATCACAGTCTCATATTTTATTATTTTATTTCGATTTGTAAGAAATTGACACGTCAATAATTGTGAAAATATTGTAAAATTTGTTGTGTCAGTATAACAATATATATACCAGCTTACATAAATATTTAAAAAAAAAAAAAAACACAAACAAAATACTTTTTTAAAAGAATTAGGCACTATAGCTACAGTGCAAAAATACTGTACTAATAAGTGTCACAATATTTTCACAAAATATTTATTTTCAGTTGTGGTTGGTCACATCTTTATATTTTATTATTTTATTATTTTATTTTAACTTATAAGAAATTGACACCTCAATAATCGTGAAAATATTGTGAAATTTGTTGTATCAGTATAACAATATATTAAAAATAAAAATACAAACGAAAGACTAAAAAAAATGCAACTACTGTAGCTACAGAGCCAAGCGGCACTGTAATTGCTATGCAAAACTTAAACAAAAGGGTTGAAAAAAAAGAAAAAAAAGAAAAAAGCAAAGTGCCTCACCAAAGCACTGTTGCCGCTACAGTACTTATACAGTGCAAACACTCTGAGTGTACGGTGCCGAAGTACTGTAGCGGCATTAGCGCTTTTATAATATAAAGAAACATTTATTTTCAGTTATGGTTGGTCACAGTTTTATATTTTATTATTTTATTTTGACTTATAAGAAATTGACACCTCAATAATTGTAAAAATATTATGAAATTTGTTATGTAGTAAAACAATATATATAAAAGAAAAAAAAATACAAACGAAAGACGACAAAAAAAAAAAAAAAAACGTAAGAACTGTAGCTACTGTTCGAAACTGAAGGAAAAAAAAAAAAAAAAAAAGTAGTGAAGTGCCTCACCAAAGCACTGTTACCGCTACAGTGCTTGCACAGCATCAAAGCACTGTAGCAGGCATTGGTGCTTTTTATATATAAGATAAGAAGATATTCGTATTTTTTATTTATTTATTTTTTTTTGTGGAGAAATCATTCATAAATATTTTGAGTAATGCTATTTGAGTAATACCATTGTATAATATTTTTTGAAAAATTTTAAGTGCAGTCATAATTTTTCACAAAGCATGTTGTTGGATGATAGAGTAAATATAAAATAGAAGATTCAAAATTAAATATAAAAGGTTAAAATTTAAATTAAAATTTTAATAAGTTAAAATAAAAATAATTAAAAATTTTAAGAGTTAAAAGTGTAATTTAATCTTATAATTTTTTTTTGAGAAATCTTATAAAAAATTTTGTATGAGTAGATTTTATTGATAAAAGAATAATAATTAAAGGAAAGCAGCTTATGAGATTCTCTTATTGGACTCTTCCACCATACTGGAAAACTATTTTATGATACTGGCTTTGTCTTATGAGATACCTCTAGCATATGAACCTTCTAGAAGTTTGGCAAAAATTAAGGGGTAAATTTAGTTTTTTGATTAAATTTTAGCAATGTGGCTAATTAACCAACTCAGAAAATAGCATTAAGCCGTCTCTCTCTGCGAGAATTTTTACTTTTTTTTCTTTTTTGAGAAATCTCTATCAAAGAAATTACAACATTAAGGTTAGTGTTTTTTTTTTTTTTTTTTTTTTTTTTTTTTTTTTTTTTTTATATTTAAGTAGCAAATTTGGGCGAGAAATCCTCTGTTGAGGGAGCTGTCAATCTTGTCGCAGTGTTTCATAGCCTTCAAATGACTTATTAAATGTCTGTTTGAAAACAACTTATTTGTCTGAAATTGAAAACTTTTTACTGAAAATACTATAGATAAATCTAAAAATTAGTTGAAATAGTACAGTAAGGCCCATAGACAGTATCAAAAAGTGCAATAAGACCTATAAATGTAGTAAAAATAATCTGAGTAGTAAAATAAACTGACTTTTAAGCCAATGCCAAATGCACACTAAGAGTTTGTTTAGATATCGCTTATTGCTGAAAATTGAAAACTGAAAATACTGTAGCAAAATAATTTTTAAAAATGTAAATAGTACCGTGGGACAAAGTTTTAAAGTTAGATTTGCATTTTTCCGTACTTACGGGTTTCGTGAATAATGCATAGGATCCACAGAAAAAAAATGCAGACGCATTGGGAACACACAGACACACTATCCAAAATCACACTAAGGGGTAAGTGCACTTCCACCATGGTGATCTCTGATTAGAAAATCAGTTAAGTGAGATGATATAAAAAGAAAAAAATGCAATAATTTTTTTTTTTTTTTTGTGACCATAATTTCCCCTCCAAAGTAAAAAATGCCTATAATTTTCTTTTGCCAAAGTGTTAACAATGGCATTGGCACCTATAATTTTCTTTAATTTTCTTTGAATCATCATTATCCTTGTCCTATCCCCACTACTCTCTTCCGCTAATTCTTTTAGCGGTGCCAATGATCGATGTTTTCTTGCCCAAATCAAATGGTGTTTTTCACGTTTTCTTGGCCAAACAGATGGGCTGCATACTATTTGTTGATGTGATTAATTAGCCACATAGCTAAAATATAACCTAAGGTACAGCATGTAAATTACCATTTAAATTTTAAAAAAATTTTAATAAAGATCATTTTTGAAAATTAGTGTAGATGTATAAGTATAAATATGAATTGGAGTGAACTGAATATAGAAACTGGATATAAATTTTGTAAATGTGTGTTCAAGAAATTGAAATTGTAAAACTATAATTTAGAATTAAAGTCAATTTTTGGAATTACAAGAAATTTCGATTCCCCTCTCCCCTCTTTTTTTTGATAAAAAGATCAAACATTAAACAAAATGATAAAGGAAAGTACTACAAACAAAGTTAGCCTATATTTGGCATAGAGTGCTGTATACAGTGCATTGGGAAGCTGGCTGCATTAGCAGCTATATCTAAAACCTGAGCTATCATCATAAGAAAGTGAAAAAGCATCATCATGCCAAAGCCATCATTAGAGCATCAGCATCAAAGAATGCTATGCTATCCTATTTTACCATTTCAAAAAGTTACTTTATCAATTATACCATACCATTTTACAATACACCCTACATCAAAAAACTCTATTATTTCACTTTTTCATTAAAATATTATTTTTTAATCTTTCTTTATTATTTCTTTCACATCATCACTTTTTTTTTAGTAAGGGATCTATTCCAACAGTAACATTTTCCTGGGCTTTCCAACTATAATTTTTTCAACTGTAATTTTTTTTCCAGACTTTAGCCAGTTCACACATTGCTTCTTCTCTGAAGAAATAGAAACCCAACATGTGACTAAATAAAATAAATAGCATGTTACTCTCCACGCAAGTAAGAAAATTTTCATAATATAACTTGATCTGTGACTTCAAATCATGTGATCTAGAGATTCACAATCAACATAAGGTTCAATTCACTTTCTTCACCAACTAGCCAAGATGCATTTGATAATTTTCATTGAATACCTGATCTGATTTTATAATACGCTGGAAACTCATGAGGAGACTAGTACATGCTGGTAGAAAACAAGGAACAACCACCACTGTAACTTTATGACAGCCACAATCAATGCTCACAACGTCAAATCTCTTGCAACAATTATTGAGATCACACAAAAGTTTTAACAGGTATAAATGTAAACCACACCAATCTTCTCACAAGTATAATGTGAATCACACCATTTACAATAACTAAAGTTTCTATCAGTCAAGAAACACTATTAAAATTTATAACAGAGTGAAAAGAATTCATTTAAGTACAAGCAGAAGCCAAGAACAACTACAAGAGAGCTAAAAAAAAACAAATCCATATACAGAAGAAAGCAACCTTGGACGCACACAACTTGGAAAATAACTCAATTATGTAAATAAAGATAATTTATTAATGTTGTCGCTTGCCGGAGAGGCTGATAAAGCTAACTTTCATAGGGGTAGCAACCACCAGTGGAGCTTCTGGGGAGTCACTAATGGCAAACTTGTCATGCATGAACCGACTCTCAATAATAGACTCATCCTTCAACACAATCTTGTAACAATAACAGCTTTTATGGCCTTGCTGATTCCTGTAGCATGCATGAGCACTGTTTTTCACCTGCTGGAAGTCTCATATCACACTGAACTTTCCCACTGTTGCAACCAAGTGACGCTCTTGTTTACCATTTTCTGTGACCTGAAAGCAAATATCATACGAGAAACAAACACATAAGTTAAAGAAATTTTAAGATGATAGGATCACAAAATATAAGAGACCAAAAATATAAAAGAAACATGTATCATAAGATAAAAAAATATCCATAATATGCGGCAACAAAACTATCCAATTCAGCCGGAGATAAGTAGTTAACAGGCACCAAATAGATACACCCAAACCACCAGACCATCTAACTTTGAGGACCCAAATGCAACCAGATCTAAGACACTAAAATAAAAGTAAAATCTTACATGCACAAAACAAAAAGAAACATTATACAAATTTTAATTGAAGTCCTTTTGTTCTACATTGGATTTCCAAACAGCTAACTCAGTTTTCTATCAGATATTTCACAGTTTTAGAAAAAGAGATCATCACCATTATTCATGATGACTCCAATGAAAATCAGCCCCAAATACACAACTAGACATCATATTAATGCCAAATAGCACCAATAAGGAAGCCTAAACCAAATAGCTCTTTCTTCTTCTCTTTTATATCTCCTAAGTCCTGACCCTTTAGTCACTTTCTGCACAGCATACCATTCTACTATCCCTAGCAAATTCAGTTACTTTTATCAGAAAATTGTCAGAAATATTTTCATTTCGGAATCCAAATCTTAACAAAATCATCCTAAACCATATCCAACCACTAATTTGCCACCCTTTCCCAATTCAACTACAAGCTTACTATATCCAAAATTCAGCTCAACAAAGAGCAAAGCTCTAAGCCTCCAACCCGTATTTCTACTTATCAAAAAACTATAAATATAAAAATAAAAAGGCTCCAAAAGAAAGTGTGCCCTAACCCCTAAACAAGTTTAGTTACTTTTATCACAAAATTGCCGGAATTATTTCCATTTTAGCATCTAAAAATTTACAATGCTAGTCTGAACCATATCCAACCACTAATTTTTAATCCTTTCCCAATTCAATAGAAACAGCTGTTATCCAAAATTAAGCTCAACACAGAGTTAAGCTCCAAAACAGAGCGTGCCCTAACATCTATTCAAAATTCAGTTACATCTTTTTTCTTCAGACCTTTCCATACAAATATCAGTTATTTTTATCACAAACTTGTCAAAAAGTTCCCATTTTAGTATCTACAAATTAACAACAGTATCCTGAACCATACCCACCTACTAAATTTTCATTCTTTCCCAGTTAAACTAAAAACTTATATAAAAAATTCAGCTTAACGCATTGCTAAGGTCCAATACAAAGCATGCCTTAACCTCTATACAAATTCAGTTACTTTAATCACAAAATTATCAGGAATATTCCCATTTCATCCATCCAAAGGGGAACAGAAACAAAGTGAAAAGAGAGAAGCGAGAGAAATAGATAGAGAGGGAAACTTACTGGTATGGAAGATGAACCTGAGCAAATTTTTTGATGATGCTAATCCCGTGCCAGAGAGCGAAAACCCCTCGTTGATGAGGTTGAATCTTTGCAAACATCAACAACAATATTTTGATCAAAACCCAAACACAAACACAAGCTGAATCCCTCTTTTTCTTGCAGAGAGAGAAAAGAAACACAAACAAAAAAACTCTAATACATTATCAAAACCCACCTTACAGTTAGCACCAACATCGATGGAGCTGAATCCCCCACACCGGCGGAGCTTAGTGGAACCTTGAGTATCGGTTTGAAGAGAGAGTGATGGAGTGAAGAGTTAAATGGGTACTATCTAGAGTGTTGGGTTTATGAGATGAGTGAGGGTGAGGGTGAATCGGTAAAGGGATTTGGAGATGGGTCTGATTAAATCGGTTGAGGTTGAGGGTGAGGGTGAATCGGTAAAGGGATTTGGAGATGGGTCTGAGATGAGACGCCGTGTGAAGCGTCGGCAATGGAGATGGGTGAGGGTGAATCAGTTGAGCTTCAACGAATCCACATGGTGTGTGATGTTGGGAGGAGTATGCCGTTTGGGTCTGAAGAGAGGAGAGAGCTGAAGAGAGGAGAGAGCTGATTGAGAAACAGAACAAAGAAGAGAGAGAAGAGCACTGAAGTACCGTGACAGTGGAGTGTTTCATTTCGGAGGGAATAAAATATATTTTTTCCTTTTACCATTGTGCTACAGTACAATTCTAAGTTTAGAATTGTACTGTAGCACTATTGTAAAAAATTTTACAATAGTATGGTTTAGCATTGTTTGATGTAAGTGTTTTTATCCTCTAAAATGTCAAAAATGCCTTAAATATGACTTTAGCATTTTTCAATGCTAGTGCTCTTAGAGTTTGAGTTTGAACTGCCAACTTTCTTATCCACGATAATAGAGATAGAGTTTCCTTTATCAGCATCCTCTATTCCTTTATTCTCGGTACATATCTGCTAATTATCCGGGTCTATCCTTTGATTCTCGACATGATCATCACGTTGAGAGAAATCTACACCAGGATTCTCGGGCATCCATGAATCGGGACTAGATTTTGCAGCTCCCTTCCATGGTGGCGATCTCTGGTGGCCACCTGAAGCCTTCAACCGATCCCTATATTGGTACTCAACGTCCCCTCCATTTTTCTCCCCTACATAGTGACTAGCACAATGACGTAAATCATGCCCAAGAAGTCCATAAAAGTGACAAAAAATAGGTAGTCTTTCGTATTTAAATTTCACCCATGTACGTACTCCATCTGAATCTGCAATAAATCCTCCACGCCTCAAAGGTTTCGAAATAGGCAGTGCAACACAAACTCTCAAAAAATAATTTTGCATATCTTGTCGTCTGCGCCTTTCAACGTCTTCCACAACACCTAATCTACTGCCTACTTCAGTTGCTACTTGAGAAGAAACCATATCAAAAGAAGCCCCCCAAATTTGTACCCAAAGAGAGGCACTTTCTAATTTAAAATTACTTCAGTCATCCCTTTATGCCATCTCTTGAGCGTAAGCAATTGATTATCAAAGCACCACGGTCCCCCTCTCAAAACTAGGTTCAAGTCAAAGTCATTCTAAAGCTTGAACTAAAACAGATTCGTTCCAACCTCTATAATCTGCAGACAAGTATGCATCCCCCATACTCTCCGTAGTGTATTCATAGTAGCCCTTTTATTATGGGCCTTACAAGTTAGAAATTTGCCAATTAGACTCAAGTTACAACTTTCGATCTCTGGCAAGCTGCCCTCCACAGATATTGCAATGATCTCTTCCTCTTCAACAGTTAGTTTAATATTCTCCAAGCTATCAATCACATCTTCCGCCGTAGGAAAAGAATAGAAATTAAAATAGACAAAAGAAAATAGAAAATTCAGACCCTTAGGGATAAGCCTAAAGGAGGGAGAGGCTCGTTTAGAAAATGAGAGAGAAGGCTCCTATGGGAAGGAGAGTATCAAAGTTTTTACCGGAAACAATTTGAATTGGGCACTAAGAATTGGAATTCATTACTACGATTTACACTTAGAAGCATTCTTAGCAAATCGTGTAAAATCCAATTTCAAATGTTGCCAATGCTTAAGAAAATGTTGTGTGGCCTTAGTCTTGATCAAGTAGATATAAAGTTAACAACGTTATCACTTATTGAAGAAGGATAATGAAGGATAAAGGGGAGGGGGGGGGGGGGGGTGGGTGTTCACTTTCATACAGATAACATGCAATTTGAAAAGCAATTAGAAACTGAAACCTCCCTAAAAAATTATTATTTTGGTTTGGAAGCTTTTACGTACATAAAGCCCTACACTTTTTGCATGTTATGCAATCGGGAAGTGAAAACAATGGAACTTTTATTCTTGAAGTGCTCTTCTCATGAGCTTTATGGAGTGACTAAATGGCTTACGAAATATTGTAGAAGAACTCATATTGTTTGATTAACTTCATATAATTGGCTTCAGAAACCCAAAAATTATAAGAACTAGTCGCTAACCTATGCGATGTACGAAAAAATTAATAACTAAGTTCTAAAATAGTGTTATTTATTTATTTTTAAGAATGTTAAACATAAATAGTCATAATTTTCATGGGTCAGATAAATTGTTTAAGCATTACAACACAACAATTGATTTAACAAAAAGGATTAAAGTATGGATCTAAAATATGTTAGAAAAAAGGGGAGTTTCCAGTTGTCTGGTCTACCAAAGTTGTGAACCATAAATTTGAAAGGGACAGATGTTTGGCTGAAAATGGCCTCTCTTGGTGCAATTAGAGGAGCCTAGAAAATTGGACTAATGGTAAGCGGTAGACTCTCATAGAGCATTGTAGAATGGCCACATTAATTTATGCAATAATATTTTTTATAATAGTATAAACACAAAAGAAAAAAAAATGCAGGATTTCTTGTGAGAGCTCACAAGCCAATAAAGGTGAACCACCTTCAACACCATTCTCGCATTTCACTTCCTCTCAAACTTGACTTCTACTTCCACTTCCACAACCAATATTATCTCACTAATCACTTGTGTTTGGTAGTTTTAAACTTCAAGTCACTTTGCTTCTCTTTTTCTCTTTACTGTCATAACTTTGTTTTGTTTTTATCGATCACTTTTGAGTACTTGGGATTATAGTTTCTAAGGAACTTACATGGTTTAGGTGCTAAGAACTTAGCATTTCTTATGTGCTTCCTTGATTTAGATTTAGCTTTTCTTCAGAAACTTCCTTTAGATGTTGCTTTAATTATTCTGGAAAAAGTTAAATATATTATCTCAGTTGTTTCAAAATGAAGCACAAGAATGCCCTCATTTTGTTCCGTCAATACAGTAGTAAACTAATTGGAAAAGCCATTCTGAAGCTTCCATAAACATAAAACCATATATATTAATTCAATTGACATCTGTAAGGTATAAAGTATGTGTTCTTAGATGAATTAATTAGTATCAATATGAGGAGCATATAGGTTCTGATATATAAAATCTATTAATAGTTCCCAAAACCATTCTTTGTTCTTAAAGGGAACAAATATGACAAAGAAATTGGAATTGAATAAAACGGGACATGTAATTTTTAAAAATCAATTAAATCTCTCAATCAATTTTGATGCTACATTACACATCACTAAAACTATCAAAGTTCATAGTTTAATGCATAACTTAATAGGAGATTAGGAGAAAGAGAAACAATAAAATTTGATAAAACAATACCTGCAGTTGTGTTAAGACGTATATCATTGATTGAAAAATAGCCTTCCTCATCTGCTTTGCTCCATAATTGGGATTCCTAATAATTGGGAATTGACATGCAAAAGTAAAATCTCTTCAAATCTAGTTGAGGAGGAAATAACACATGCCTCTGATTTGTGAAAAAGGATTTCGTTAAAACTTAAAATTAGTTGAGATTTATAGGAAATTCACCAGACAAAGGTCAGGGAAAAAAATTCAAATGGAAAAAAATATTAGGAAAAAATGAAACACAATAAAGAAAGTAAATTCAAAGAACAGATAAAGAACTCTCATCAAACCATATCGTCTCCCCAACGGCCAGATGATTCTAGCGAAAACCCATTAAGAGAAATAATTGTAGCCTCTCTCCAACGGAATTGTCTCGGTCTCTGAAACTTGATTTGTCCGAATGTCCCATGAGAGTTGGTCTCTTAGATCTGATTGGGGATTTCTGTGGTTTTGAAGTATTTCTTGTACAACGATAGTCAGAGATTGGAACGAATGCTTCAAATGGAATTTATTTAACTTCGTTAGTATAGGTGGTGTCTTTTGGGAAGACAAATTATGTTGGTTTGGAATTTACTGAAACGGTGAGTAGAAGGATAAAGAAATAAAGAAGAAAGAGGAGAAGGAGAATGACGTTTTTGGGTATCGGGTTTGATTTTCACAATTTTTTTTTTTTAGCTGAAATTTTTGGGTTAGAATGGCTTTTTTTTTTTTTTTTTTTTTAATAATGTTGCTGTATAAAAATGTAGAGTTTTAAAGGCTTCGGTTTTATATATATATATATATATATATATATATATAAATAAAAGAATACTCACTTATCCATATATATGTTTTCTGAGTAACACAGCTGGGTAAATAGCAAAAAGATCTTCTAATTGCACAACTTTGCTCACCTCCTCTCTAATGCAATTACCAATTGTACAAATCAAAATTTCAACATAGATTTGCACTTTTTCGTTTCCAAACAAATGAGGAAAATACTTGTTACAAAATTCATAACCCACATCACATTATTTAATAAAAATGGCAATGCAATGCAATGCAAACAATCATATGAGAAATGTGAGTATAATTATTGTCAATAATTGATGTTATTGACAAATGACAATAATTATTTGGCTTATCTAGCTTATAAAAATAGCGTTCTCTGTGAGGCGAGTAGGTATCCTCTCTCTCACTGTAGCATAGTTTTTTCCTTTTTCTTTGAGAAGGAAGTGCCGTTCTCGCTAGTAAATATTTACTAGGTCGGAGTAGTGTTGGTTGGTATTATTGTGGTACCCACCCCAGTGTGATATGGAGGAACTTGAGTTGAGATGGAAGAAGCTTTCATTGTTGGAGGTAGAGGGGAAGAAACATGATCTCTCAAAGGAAAAAAAGACTGCAGAATACGTCCTTGCCGCGAAGTCCTTCACTCGGAGATCGATCAATGTAGAGGCAGTGGCTAGGACTTTCCGCCCTCTGTGGCGTACAAAACGGAACTTTGAAGTAAGCATGGCAGGCGATAACGTGGTACTGATAACGTTTGAATGGGAGGTTGATGCGGAGAAAGTCATCCAAGGCGAGCCTTGGGTGTTCGATAGACATTTGGTGGTGCTATAGAGGTATGACGGTACAACTCCGATCAACGAACTCAACTTTGACAGAACAACATTTTGGGTCCAGATTCACAACTTACCATTCTCCTTGATGACAATAGAAGCGGCGATCAGTCTTGGGGAAACAATGGGAATTGTCTCAAAACCAAAAGATGAAGCCGAGATGAGAGGACAGTTTGTGAGAGTGCGAGTTGCAGTAGATGTTATGAAACCGTTGTGTCGGGGCAGAACGATTACATGGGACCAGGGGAGAGATAGGTGGGTTTATTTCCTGTACAAACGGTTGCCAAACTTATGTTATTGGTGCTGCTTTCTCTCTCACGATGATAAGGAATGTGTGGTGTGGCTCAGCAGCAAGGGAAGTCTATCGAAGGAGGAGTAACAATTCGGACCATGGCTCCGAGCTCCTCAGTTCAACCTGGCGAGGAAAGCCATTGTTGAAGTGCAAGGCTTCGAAAGCCTAGGAATGAACCAAAATTTACCATCCAGAATAGAGGAACATGCGTCGGATTAACATGTGGAGTTCATATCGGGACTTAAGATGGCTGGAGATGTTATTACCGTTGAAGCTGAAGTGCACGGGGAAGATCCAAGCAAGACGATGTCCATGGAGGTCATGAGCAGTGGCGGTACACGGGGGTGTGACAGACACGTGCTTGAATCTGGGACAGTGATCCCACAAAAGCAAATCCCAGATTTTGAGGCGAGATTAGAGGACATTGATGAGGCAATCAATTCAAAGCCTGAAATTTCGAAACCAAACGTACAAAATCTAGTCCATTCACTAGCTATGATTGGAAAGTATCAGAATGTTGGGATAAATGTAGGAGTAACGGAAGATTTAGGAGTGTACTCGCAGAATTTGAAAATATCTAGAATGAACCCCGGAAGTTAAATTCGAAGTGGGTCGAGTGGATAATACTGTGGATAGAAAGATCAATAAAGGTGGGCCTAAAAGGAGGTACTGGTAATGAAAAAAAATAAACTTAAAAGAGTTCTAGTAGGCCGACTAAAAGGAACACGGAGACAATGGAGGAGACTAAGAAAAGCCCAATACAGAGGAGTTGGACTAGACTTCACACGGGACCAAGAAATAAGGATGGGACGAAGCCCATAGAGGTGGAGAGTGACCCAAAAAGAAAAAGTGAAGCAATTACAACTGATATTACTGATGCCATGAGTAAGGAAAAGAAACAGAGGTTGGAAGAGGAGACTAGAACACTAATTAAGTATTCTAATGGCGACACACTTGGGATCGGTGGAGGCTGTGTCCAATGAGTCTGATGAGTTGGAACTACTGAGGGTTTGGGAACCTTCGGTCAATTAAAGCCTTGGAAAAGGTGATTAATAAAAAAGAGCCCACTATTGTTTTCCTTATGGAGATGAAGTCATATAGAGAGTGGATGAATAATGTGAAGGATAAATGCAACATGAAACATGGTTTGATCGTACCAAGTGAAGGAAGGAGTAGTGTACTAGTATTGATGTGGAAGGAAGGGATAATAGTGGAGGTTCAAACATATTCTCAATCCCATATTGATGCCTTGGTGGATGGTGGAGCAGACATAGGGTGGTGGCACTTCACTGGCTTCTATGGCAACCTAGACACAGCAAAAAGGAAGGAATCATGGGCTAAACGTCAACACTTGAAAGGAACCTCAGCCTTTCTGTGGCTTACTATCAGAGATTTCAATGAGATCACGTGTCTCGGAGAAGGAGGGGGGCAGTGAGAGACTAAGACAACAGATGAAGAACTTTATTGACATCATCAACTACTCTAGCCTATGGGATTTGAGGTTTATTGGACCAAAGTTTACGTGGTATTTACCAACGAGCGTATGGAATGCAAATTAGGGAATGGTTGGATAGAGCAATAGCAACTCCGGAGTGGATAGACTTATTTCCTAAGGCCAACCTATATCACCTTACCTCATCGATATTGGATCATTCACCATTGGCCTTGCGCATGACCAGAACTAAGAGGAGGAACAAGAAGATCAAGAAGCCATTTAGGTTCGAATCAATGTGGCTGAGAGATCGAAGATGTGAAGAGATAGTACAGGAGGCATGGGAGGAAGGGAAGGTGACAAATATAGGGAGTATGCTAGGGAGTTGCTTAGAGAAGAGCCGGGTTAGATTAGAAAATTGGAACAAAACGGAATTCAGTCACATGGGAAGGGAGGTTACAGAGTTGCAAAAAAGGCTTGAATGGCTTGAACTTCAACCTTCATCTCTTGATATCAACCGTGAGTTGTTGAGTACCTATGTCCAACTAAACTGCTAGTTAGATAAAGAGGATGATATGTGGAGACAATGATCAAGGCTTAACTGGTTTCAATTAGGGGATAGAAATACTAGCTTTTTCCATGCAAAAGCTTCTACCCGGTAAAAGAAAAATTTTATTGAAGGCATCATGGACGTAAATGGGGTGTGGCAAGAGGATGATTAGAAGATAAAGGAAGTGGTGGTGGCTTATTATAAGGAGCTGTTTACTACAAGCCAACCAAAAGAATTTTCAGAATTGCTCCATGCAGTCCAACCCAAGGTGACTACTTCAATGAATTAGATGCTTATCAAAGATTTTAACACAGCAGGGGTCAAACTTACGCTAAAGTAGATGCACCCACAAAAAGCTCCAGGTCCAGACGACATGCCCCCTCTTTTCTTTCAACACTTCTGGTCAATATGTGGTGAGGTGGTCACATCTACAGTATTGGATTTCCTTAACCATGGTGTTTCTCCTCCTGATTTTAATAAGATCCATATTGTTTTAATTCCAAAAGTCAAGACACCTAAGTAGGGTACTAATTATAGACCTATTAGTTTATGTAATGTGGTGTACAAAATTGCATCAAAAGCCATAGTTAATAGGTTAAAGAAAATAATACCTTCCATTATTAGTGATACCCAAAGTGCTTTTGTGCATGGTAGGCTAATTACTGATAATGTTTTTGTAACTTTTGAGACTATGCATCATATTAGCCAGAAAAAAGGGGAAAAGGTGGGGGAGATGGCTTTGAAGCTGGATATGAGTAAGGCTTATGACAGGGTGGAGTGGGTTTGCTTGGATAAAATTATGAAAAAACTAGGTTTTGATGAAAAATGGAGTCTTATCATGCAATGTGTCACAATTGTATCATACTCTATAAGGATTAATGGGGTGCCTAGGGGTAATATTTTTCCATCTAGGGGGATCCAGCAAGGAGACTCTTTATCACCCTATCTCTTTATCTTATGTGCAGAAGGTCTATCATCACTTATAAAATCCTCAATGGCGAAGGGTGTTTTGGAAGGAGTTGCTGTGTGTCGTAGAAGCCCAAAATTATCCCATCTTTTCTTTGCAAATGATAACTTGATATTCTGCAAGGCTTCTTTGGAAGAGTGCGATGCTCTCCAAAAAATATTGAAGGTTTATGAGGATGCTTTGGGCCAGCAGTTAAATCGGGCCAAGACATTTTTGTTTTTCAGCCGAAATACACCTAATGATATTCAGGAGGAGAAACAGCAAAGGTTTGGAGCTCAAGTAATAAAATAACATGAGAAATATTTGGGGTTGCCTTCGTTGTTGGGGAAGAATAAAAGGAATACTTTTAATGAAAATAAAGAAAAGTTCCGAAAAAAGTTGGTAGGTTGGAAGGAAAAAATGTTGTCTAAGGTTGGTAAGGAGATACTAATCAAAGTGGTGGCCCAAGTGATACCAACATATACCATAAGCTACTTTAAATTACCAGATGCTCTTTGTGATGAGTTGACAAGTTTGATAAGGAATTTCTGGTGGGGACAAAAGGAAGATGAAAGGAAGATAGCATGGCTAAGTTGGGAGAAACTGTGTAAGCCAAAATGCAATGGAGGTATGGGCTTTAAGCAGCTTAAACAATTTAATTTGGCCCTTCCAGTTAAACAAGGTTGGAGGCTTTAAACCAATCAAAACTCCTTGGTCTATCATGTCCTAAAGGTGAGATATTTTCCATGGTGCAACTTCATTGAGGCTACCCTTGGGAATAACCCTTCTTTTGTGTGGCGTAGTATCATGTCTGCCCAAAACTTGGTTAGAGAGGGTGTACGGTAGAGAGTTGGCAATGGAAGCAACATTCGTATTTGGGAAGATAAATGGCTACCCTTATCTTCCACATACAAGATTGCTTCACCTAGAAAATTTCTACACCAAGACACAAGGGTGAGTGAGCTAATTGACCAAAACTTAGCAAGTTGGAAGGTAAACGTATTGGATGTCTTGTTCTTTCCTCACAAAGCCGATGTGATAAAAGGAATCTCGATAAGCTCTCGTCTTCCACCAAATAAGATGATATGGGCTGCAACTCCAAATGGCAAGTATAGTCTTAAGAGTGCTTATAGTATTGCCATGCGACTCACCAACCGTGTAGACCAAGGTGCAAGCTCAGATCAAAGTCACACATGTTGGTTTTGGAAGAAAATATGGGACCTACCTCTTCCATATAAGGTATGCCACTTTGCATGGCGGGCATGCAGAGACGTTCTACCCACTAAAGTCAATCTTATGCGTAGGAAGGTGGTACACGATCAGGTTTGTGAGGGGTGCAGGTTGGAGGCCGAAACTACTGGACACTTGTTTTGGATGTGCCCGAGAGCTAGAGGGTATGGTCTTATTCGAAGATTGTTGTGCCAGCGAACCAAGATAGAGGTCTATCGCTCCATGACTTGTTGTGGTTTATGTTGGCTGAAGAAAGACAAGATGTCGAGATGGAAGCAAAGGTGGTCTGTATCACATGGGCAATGTGGCACAATCAGAATGAGGTCCGGACATGGAGGGCAATGTCAGAATGGGAAGGATATGGTTCGTTGGGCTTCTCAGTACATGGAGGAGTACAAAGTAGCAACTAAGAGTTTGAGCTATAAAGTAGAGGTGGTTGAGGTAGGGGGTACATGAAACCCACCTCCAGCGAACATATTCAAAATCAATGTCGACAGCGTTGTTTCTGTAGATCAAAAAGTAGTATGTGTGGGAGTGATTATCAGAGACAAAAAAAGGCAAGATCGAGGCGGCAATGAGCAAGAAGATACCTATTCCGTTGGGCATTGTGGAGACAGAGGTGATGGTGTACGAAACAAGTCTGATCTTTGCAAAGGATATTGGCATTCATGACTTTATCGTAAAGGGTGACTCACTCATCATTCACCATGCTATGTGCGAATCTTCCAATCCACCTTCTTCTATGGCTGCTGTGGTACAAGGCATGCAGGATATGTGTAAGGAATTTCGTGGTGTAATGTTTTCTCATG